>NC_086119.1:4697035-4997535 GCF_963921235.1 Mobula hypostoma | reverse complement strand
TATAGGTTTCAATGTACCTGTGACTGATAAAGCTAATCTTTATCTTTTTTATCTTTAAAGGGAAATGGACAGTTGTCAACACCAAATGTTACCTGTCCCCTCCACCCCCACAGATGCTGTCTAATCTGGTCATCTGCTGTTTGTTTTTAGCTCCAGATTTCAACGTCTGCTGTCTCAAGTCCCCCTGAAGTAATTTGGTGTGAAGGGCAGCTCCTGCCCTCCCCTCGTACTGCCACTGCAGCAACTGCAGGGGTCACTGTTAGCCCACGTTTGCCGAGCCTCTGAGCCGGGACTAGGCTCATTGGCTCAGGATGTTTATGGTGTGTCTCTCACACTGCAGTTTCACTCACCCAGTGAACTGTTGACAGTGCTGTTTGCTCTGTAAGGTCGCCCTGGAGGCCAGCAGTGGCGGGCTCCACCCAGACTGACTGCCTGGTTCTGTTCCAGGAGTACGTCCACACTGGGACAACAGTGGAGAAAGAAAACATGGCGTTCATGGCACCATTTAACATTGTTTAATGTCACTTCCAAATATGAAAGTATAAAGGAGAACAAAATAATTGTTACTCCAGATCCAAAGCACGAACAAAAACCCAAAAATTAAAAACACTATAATGAGAAATAAAACCACAATAAGTATAAATACACAAGGTAGCTTATATACACAGATAGATTGTATAGTATGTCTATGGCGACACCAGGCCGTACATAAGGTGACTCTGACAGAAAATGATAACGTAGTGGTGGTTGGGGGTGTGGAGGGGTGGGTTAGTGGGTGGAGGGGTTGATCAGCTTTACTGCTCGGGGAAAGTCACTGTTTTTGAGTGTTGGTCCCGGTGTGGATGCTACCTAGCCTCCTCCCTGATGGGAGTGGGACATGAGCAGGGCGGGTGGGATCTTTTCATGATGTCACTGGCCCTTTTCCGGCACTTTTCTGTATAAACGCCCTTGATGGTGGGTAGGCTGGTGCCAGTGATGCACTGGACAGTTTTGACAGCCCACTGTAGAGCCTTCCTATCTGCTGCAGTGCAGATTCTGTTCCGAGCAGTGATGCCCATGTCAGGATGCTCTCTGCTGTGCATCTGTAGAATGATGTGAGTATAGATGTGCAAATTCCAGCTCTCTTCAGCTTTCTCAGAAAGTAGAGGCATTGATGGCTTTCCTTGACTGTGTAGGGTGTGTTCTGTGACCATGAGAGGTAGTAGGTGATGTGTACTCCCAGGAGTTTGAAACTGCTTTCAATTTCTACAACTGTGATGCCAATGTACGAGTGGTGTGAGTTCTCCTGAAGTTAAAGACCACCTGCTTTGTCTTGTTGACATTGTTATTTGCCTGGCACCAGGCCTCGAGCTTTTCCACCGTCTCCGTCGGTCATCCCATTGCTGCTGGTGACGGGACCCAAGGCACCTCTGCCACCAGGGTGTTGTGGGGCTGCTGGGCATTGCAAATGGTAAACATCATCTTAGATCAGGACTGGAACAATTTAGTTTAGTCTTAGTCACTGTTCTTGTTTCTGGTGTGCTTGCTGTTGTGTTGAAGTAATGTCGAAGTTACAATAAACGCATTTCTGTAAAAAAAAGGTTAGAGGGTCCCTCACTCCTTGAACAGTGTGTCATTCACAGAGTTGGATTGCTTTCACTGTTATCAGTGGATCGCAATGAAAAGTAAATACAAGAGCAAAAAAACTCTTACACTCAGTTGTGTAAAGTTTAAAATGTTTTAATAGCACCATTGCCCCCTGATATGATACACCCTTGTTTGAGGGGCTTCCCCACCCCCATGAGTTGCAGGGGAAGGTGCTTGCACTGAGCTCCTCCCACAGCCTGGACTGTGCCAGGATGCAGGCTCCTTGCTGTACTGACCTACTCCAGGATCAATCCAACCCTCTCCTCCCACATAGTGCTCCATTTTTCCATCATCCATGTGGCTATTGCAGTCTCCTAATTGTCCCCAGTGTATCCAGTCCATGCACCCACCGTGTGTAAAATAAAACCTTCGACTTCCTTCTGACAGTGACAGAGAAAGTCCAGTGCAGACGGTCAATAAGGCGCAAGATCATAACGAGGTAGATTGTAAGGTCAGGAGTTCTCACACAGCAAGGAGTGTTGCCACATGAAAGCAGTACGTCATCCTTCTCACTGCTGCCATCGGCCTGAGGGTACGGAAGCCTTACATCCCACACCACCAGATTCAGGAACAGTTGTTACCCTACAAACATCAGGCTTCTGAACCTACGTGGATAACTTCACTCGCCTCAACTCTGAACTGATTCCACAACCTACAGACTCACTTTCAAGGACTCTAGATTAGATTCAACTTTATTGCCATTGTGCCGAGCACAGATACAAAGCCAATGAAATGCAGTTAGCATCTGACCAGAAATGCAAAGAATAGTGTTATTTACAAAATAACTGCGAATAAAAAGTAAGTGCTACAGCACACAAATATAAAAGTACTGAGACAGTACAATATGGGTGCAATACTGCTTAGCGCTGTGATGAGAGGTTCAGCAGGGTCACAGCCTCAGGGAAGAAGCTCTTCCTGTGCCTGCTGGTGCAGGAACGGAGGCTCCTGTAGCGCCTACCGGATGGGAGGAGAGTAAAAAGTCCATGGTTAGGGTGAGATGCATCCTTGATAATGCTTTTCGCCCTGCCCAGGCAGCGTTTATTTGGTAGACATTCTCAATGGTGGGCAATTAGGTGCCGATAATCCACTGGGCAGTTTTCACCCCACACTGGAGTGCTTTGCGGTCCGATACGGGACAATTGCCATACCACACTGAGATGTAGTTGGTGAGTATGCTCTCAATGGTACAGTGGTAAAAGTCCGTCAGTATCCTGGGACAGAGGTGAGCTTTCTTGATGCTCCGCAGGAAATAAAGGTGCTGTTGTGCCTTTTTGATCAGGATGGAGGAGTTCAGGGACCAGGTGAGGTCTTTGGAAATGTGGACTCCAAGGAATTTGAAGCTTGATACACGCTCCACTACAGTTCTGTTGATGTAGATGGGGACATGAGTGTGGCTCCTAGCATGCCTGAAGTCCACAATAATCTCCTTGGTCCTCTGGATGTTAAGGGCCAGGTTGTTGTCGGCACACCACACAGCCAGGTGCTGGACCTCATCCCTGTAGGCAGTCTCATCATCCCCTCTGATAAGTCCAACCACCGTGGTGTCCTCTGCAAACTTGATTATGGAGTTAGAACCATGTACTGAGACACAGTCATAGGTGAAAAGGGAGTACAGAAGAGGGCTCAGCACACAGCCTTGAGGCACGCCAGTGTTCATGGTGAGAGTGGAGGAGGAGAGGTTGTCTAACTTAACTGATTGGGACCTGTTAGTCAGAAAGTCCAAGATCCAATTGCAGAGGGATGAGCTGATTCCAAGCTGGCAAAGTTTGGCAATCAGCTAGGAGAGGACTGCAGTATTGAATGCCGAACTAAAGTCAATGAACAGCATTCTGACCTAAGAGTTGGGGCTGTCCTGGTGGGTCAGGGCAGAGTGAAATGCCGTGGAGATGGCGTCCTCTGTTGACCTGTTGGTGCGAGAGGCAAATTGATGGGGGTCCAGGGTAGTCGGCAGACAGGGTTTCAGATGTAGTAGAACCAGTCTCGCAAAGCACTTTGCAATGATGTAGGTGAGTGCAACTGGGCGGAAGTCATTCAGGCCCGTGGCAGTGGAATGCTTCGGCACTGGCATGATGGTGGCGATCTTGAAGCTTGTGGGGACAAATGCCTGGGCCAGGGACAGATTGAAAATGTCCGTGAAGACCCCGGCCAACTGCCCTGCACAGACTCTGAGCACGTGGCCAGATACTCCATCCAGACCAGCTGCCTTCTGTACATTCACCCTGCAAAGGGTGGCGCAAACATCGGTGGTGGACAGTGAAAGGCAGTTCACCAGGTGGGAGATCCGCTTTGAGGGTGACCTCCTTGTTCTCTCAGTCAAAGCGAGCATAGAAGTAATTGAGCTCATCAGGGAGGGAAGCAGAGCTGGAAGGGGGCACAGTACTAGGTGGTTTGAAGTTTGTAATGACCTGTATGCCATGCCACATGTGCCAGGGGTCTGAGGAGTTGAAATGCTCCTCGATTCTCTGTTGGTATGTGTTTAGCCTGAAAGATTCCCCTCCTCAGGTTGGCCCTGGCTGAGCTGTAAGCCTCCTGGTCTCCAGACCTGAAGGCTGAATCTCTGGCTTTGAGCAGGAGGCAAACCTCTCTGTTCATCCATGGTTTCTGATTGGGGAAAACTTTTATTTGTTTTTGTGATGTCACTCTATCTACACACTGTTGATGTGCTCAAGGACAGAGTTGGCATTTAAGTCAATGTTAACCTGAGAGTCTGTGGTGGCATGGGCAGCAAACGCACTCCAGTCTGTGTGCTGGAATTGGTGCTGAAGAGCAGAGTCAGCCCCCTCCAGCCAGATCTTAATAGTCTTCACTGTGGGTTTCACACATTTAATGACCAGGCTACACTTGGGAAACAGGAACAATGAAAGATGGTCCGACTGTCCCAAGTGAGGGAAGTAGTGGCTTTGTAAGCGTCAGCCACATTTGTGTAGACATGATCTAAGGTTTTATTTCCCCTTGTGGTGCATGATACATTTCTACAACTCGTGTTCACGGTATTATTTATTTTGTATTTGCACAATTTGTCTTCTTTTGCACATTGCTTCTTTGTTGGTCTTTATGTATAGGCTTTCATAAATTCTATTGTATTTCTTTATTTTCCTGTGAATACTTGCAAGAAAATGAATCTCAAGGTGGTATATGGTGACATACATACTTTGAGAATAAATTTACCTTGACTTTGACTTGATCTTATCGAACTGGAGAAACATTTAATATTTTTTTAAAACTGACATGAACACCCAGATCCTTAAAAATAAAACCCCAATGCAATTCACATGTAGTGAGCTGCCTTCTGAAGTGGTATCATCTGGGGAACAAGGCAGCAAGATCCCACAAGTGGCTATTTGTAATTCATCAGATCATCGTTGGCCTCTCTCAGCCTCCCCTGGATCACCTACGTACATATCCCACACAAGAGAATCGAGGAGCAGCGTTAGAAAGCCTGTTAGTCATCCAATAACCTGGCCTTGAGCTGGAGTTGGTCCTGGCCTGGAGAACTGCGAGTGAGGATCAGAGTTTGAAACTGTGTTGCCTCAGCCCCTCATCGATCTAATGCCCATTAACACCCGATAGCAATCTCAATCCATCTGATGTGTGGCCTACTGCCATCAGAATCACTCCTTGATTTGGGGAACAATAGCAGTCAAACCCTTGTACCATGTGACATCTTCATAGGGTGATACGTCAAGAAGTTGGCATCCATAATTAAGGCCCCTCCACTCACCCAGGACATGGCTTCTCTCTCTCTCTCTCTCTCACACACACACACACACACACACACAGTATATAGTGGATTCCAGTTAATTTGGCCACTGGTTAATCAGGGCAGCCACTTATTTGGGTCAATTCTTAAATAACAAAAACTACTCGAGTTAATAGCCAGAATTCCCTTAATTTCTTTGGGACACTGTGCCGCTTAATTGGGACAGGAGATTGTTGCTGAACAGTTCTTAACTAGTGTCAATTGAATATACCAGCATGGCCATTAGACACTACACTGTGCTTCTCGTGAACAGTTTTTAAATAGCGTCAGTTGCATGTGTTTGCCTTTAAAAAGCAGTGATTTTTGTCACTGATAGTTGGCGAGAAATAGGCAATAAGACAATTCAGAACAGTTTTGCTCACTGCAGTTTCAAGCATTTTGGCTTGGAGATGCCAGAAACGGCTGGCAGTGAACATGAAATGATTTCACTACTTCAATAAGTGAGAAACTATGAAGA
Organism: Mobula hypostoma; assembly: GCF_963921235.1. Taxonomy (NCBI): domain Eukaryota; kingdom Metazoa; phylum Chordata; class Chondrichthyes; order Myliobatiformes; family Myliobatidae; genus Mobula; species Mobula hypostoma. The sequence goes on along the minus strand of NC_086119.1, from coordinate 4,991,692 downwards.
ATTTGAAGGTATCAACAATCATCTTGAATGTTACAATGAAAACAAAAATTTGGAGGATGTGATTGTTTAAAGCATTGTATAAAGGCAGCTCATTATCTGCACTAGGTGTCTGCAATGATTTTGTTCATTTACAGTCAAAAAAAGATTGTGATGTAGATGAATTCCTCCATTGATAAGAATTAAGAACAAAGCACAGTCTTATAGTATCGGTACTGTTCTAATTTGTTCTGTTCTCATTTAAATACACAATTTGTTATTCAGTTTGTCTTTTTTTTATGCCTTTTAAAGCTATTTCTATGCAACTGACTAACTGGGGCAGCTGCCTAATTGGACCAAAGTGTACTGGGCTTGCTCAATCATCATCCACTCCATATTCCTATTGCAATTTACAGTACGTTTTACGTTTGCCACAAACAAATCTCACAACCCACGTCAGTGATAATAAACCTAACTCTGAGTGGTGAACAGTGAGTGTTCAAATCTCCAATCTGAGCCAGTGAGTATTTGATTTGGAGACCATGTTTACAGAGTAAGTGTAAGGGTTGGATGGTGGTATTTGCCCTTTACACTGGATACTACATGGAATTAATAACTTGGAGAGGTCATTGTTCTGTGCTGTTGTTTCTGTTCCTTATCTCCCCCCACCCCTTCGCCTCTTGGTCTCACACAGCCCACTCACTTCTCCCCTCCTATTGGTCTCTCTCCAACATTGTTTCCTTCAATCGACCTCTTTCTCATGTAAAATCCATCACTGTTGTTCTGGATTTCCAATACACCATAGTGGGGGTGTTGTTGAACATGGGGAAAGGCCATTCAGCCCACTGTCCATGCTGACCATCATGAATTCATTTGTACTAATCCTGTTTTGTTCCCGTCAGCTCTCCCCAGCTTCCACCACTCACCCACACACAAGGGGCGATTTACAGCGGCCAATCAACCCATCGGCCGAGGCCATCACTCCTTTGGGATGCGGGAGGAAACCAGAGCACCCTGGGGAAACCTACACAGTCCCAGGAGAACATGCAAATATCACACACACATACACACACACGGACAGGTCAGGATCAAACCTCGGCTTTCTGTCACTGTGAGCTACTCCGTGAAGAGTTGTTCAGGCCTTCGAGAGGGGTACACTCAGCATGTGAGAGAAGCTGCAGGTTTACAGGGAAACAAGTCACTGCACAACAGAAGAACAGGATGGTTTTGATCCCTTACTATAGGAAAGCGTGCAGAAAAGATTTACAAATATGCAGCCAGGATTCTAAGGACTGAGTTACAGGGAAAAGTTGGACTGGGAATTGATTCTATTGGACCTTAGGAAACTGAGAGGTAATCTTACAGAGGTGGATAGAATTATGATAGGCACAGATAGGACTCACTTTCGTTCTAAATGCTATCTGCTTACTTTTATTGTTTGCACCATTTGTTTCTTTCTCTTCCTCTCTGCACATTGGGTGTTTGTCAGTTTTATTTAACAGGTTCTTTTGGGTTTCTTTGATTGCGGCTGCCCGTAAGGAAGTGAATCTCAAGGTTGTATAATGTGTACATACTTTGATAATAAATGTATTTTGAACTTTGAGGGTGACTACACTGTCTTTTTCCCAGAGTTGGGGATCAAGAACTAGAGGGCATGGGTTTAAGTTGAGTGGACTACCGTTTCTTTTAAACGCACAAATTGGATGCTATGTATGTAGAATGAGCTGCTAGAGGAAGTGGTTGAGGCAGACACAATAACATCACTGTGGCAAGCGTAACCCTTTACAGTGCCGGCAACTGATGTACAATTCTCGCTGCTGTCCGTCAGGATTCTGTATACATTCTCCCCGAGACCACATAGGTTTCCTCTGGGTGCTCTGGTGTCCTCCCACATTCCAAAGACATATGGGTGAGGGAAATTAAGTTGTAGCTGTGCTGGAAACATGGCGACACTTGTGGGCTGCCTGCAAAAGACACATTTCACTAAATGTGACCAATAAAGACAGTTGGATGCTTACATGGATAGGAAAGGTTTAGAAGGTCATGGGCCAAACACTGGCAAATGGGCTGAATTCTGATGGGGCATCTTGGTCGGCATGGACCAGTTGGGCTGAAGAGCCTGATTATGTGCTGCGTGATTTGATGAAGTAAGATGCAAGGACCAATCAGCGCAATGATGAGGAGGTTTCAGTGTTCATTGGCCCAAATGATCCAGGGCCAAAGCTGGTGGTAGATGCTGTACTGTTGGGAGATGTCGGAGCCCCCTCGACAATATAACTGTTGAAGGAGGGAATGTACGTTTTGAGTGGTGGATGGCTTTATCCTGTAAATGGGAGTGGAGAGTACTTCATCACTCTACTGACCTCTGCAACCTGCCAACGGTGAAAAGGCTTTGGGATCAGGAGTTGCTTCTAACTTTGCCTGTCACTGCTTTGATCCAGTTGAAGTATTTCTCCAGAACAAAGGGTGGAAATAATGATTAAAAGAAATAAAAGCTTCCAAAAGAAGCCTACAGGTGTTGCAAAAATCAAATGCCATATTGCAGTCTTCTGAGAACCAGGCAGGAGCTTGTCATGTGCTGAGTGGACGTTGATGATCTTTCTTGCACAATTAGTTGCAGGTCCTTTGGCCCATCTAGTCCATAGTTCTCCATAACCCTCCTATCCATGTACTTAACCATACTTCTCTGAATGTTGAAATTGAACCCACTCCTCCACTTCTGTTGGCAGCTCGTTCCACACACCCACACCTCCCTGAGTGAAGATGTTCTCCCTTAGGTTCCCCTTAAATACTTCACCTTTCACCCCAAACCAGCTCTACAGTTAAAATGATCCTCAAAAAGGTTGAAAGTACAACTATTTATTGTCCTCTGACTGAAAGGAGATTACAAAAGGATTTGAAATGAACCAAGTATTGCAGGCTTGAGTCATGAACAAGCTGTTTAAATCAGATCTCTTGTGCTGGCTTTGTAGTGTTGAATTTTCTAACGCAAATCCTCTAAGCAGATTAACACCTCGACAGTTTGCGTTCTGGTGCACATTCATTAATATCTATTAGCTCGTGCATCTTTATTTAATTCCTGCTTTAATTATTCAGATCCAGTTCATAGGTTTGTGCTACGTTGCTATCTGTACATTAATCTTCAATGGAAAGCTCCTTACTTCCACATTCTGTGGCAAGCTGTTACCACAGTCATGCACAGAGCTCATCACAAGCTCCTGCCCAGATCTCTGAATGCCATCTCTAGGTCACCATTCTGTAGATTATATTTCAGAATTAAGATTAGTTCTATTTGTCACGTGTGCAGAGAAACATCAAAACAGAGTCAAACACATTTTTTGCATCAATAACCAACAGTGAGGATGTGCTGGGGGCAGCCTGCAAGTGTTGGCACACTTCAGGCCCCGATATAGCATGCCCACAACTCTCTGACCTGTACCTCTTCAGCATGTGGGAGGAGACTGGAGCACAGCCAGAGAAAACCCACCCGCTGTGCGGGAGAACGTATAAACTCCTTACAGACAGTGGCAGGAAGTGAACCCCGATCACACAGAAGTTTCAGAATGCAAACTAGCCCAGGGTTAAACACCGGCAAAGAAAAGCGGCAGATATTTTAAAAAAGCACAAAATGCTTAAGCTATCATTGGGTCTTCAAGAACAGCTACTTCCCTTCAACCATTCAATTCTTGAACCAACTGGCACAACCCTAATGACTGCAGTTTAGCACCATGATACTTCGCACTAAAATGGAGTTTGTTTTATTTTAGTGTCTTTTAACTTTCACTATGTACAATTTATGTTTGTCTTGTTTTTCTTGCGAATGTTGCTTATATGATGCCATGTGTGTATGATGCTGCTGCAAGATTTTAATCTTTTTTTACATATTTGAGATAACAGTGCTTTCGGGTCCTTCGAGCTGTGCTGCCCAGCAATCCCCCAATTTAATCCTAGACTAATCACGGACAATTTAATTAACCTGCCAACCAGAGTGTCTTTGGACTGTGGGAGGAAACCGGAACCCACATGGTCATGGAGAGAACTTACAGGCAGTGGCAGGAATTGAACTCGGGTTGCCGGTACTGTAAAGCGTTGTGCAGGCCACTATGCTGACAAACTTGACTTTGCAATATTGAATTTGCTTTTCTTCACAGATGTTGCTTGATCTACTAAGTACTTGCATCATTTTCTGTCTGTACTTCAACTATGTAAATAATTTGCATCATACAGTCAGAGAAGTAGAGCCCTTTGGCTGATCTGGTCCATGCTGAAACTATTTAAACCGCTACTCCCTTCGACCTGCACTGGACCAAAGCTCTCCACACTCCTATTAACCATGTGCCTATCCAAACTTCGCTTAAGCATTGGAATTGAGCTTGCATGTACCACTTACTCAGGCAGCTCATTCCATACTCTCATGACCTTCACTTAAGTAGTTTCCCCTCACTTTCCCCTTAAACTTTTCAGCTTTCAGGTTCTGTAACCAAGTGTCTCTTACCCCTGTACCCCATCACTAGCTGGTCAGCAGCTAGATGCACAACATACTCCAACAGCAGGAAATATTTTTTGGTGCTGGTTTCCTTGTCTAAGTGTGGATTCTGCAGATGCTGGAAATCCAGAGCAACATCCATAAAATGCTCAGCAAGTCAGGCAGCATCTATGGAGGGGAATAAACAGTCAATATTTCAGGCTCAGTTCAAAATGTCAAATGTTTATTCCCTTAAATTTATAGTATTGGAATTGATTGTTCACCAGCTTTGAGTCCCATCAATATACAAGGGGGAAATCTGCAGTTACCAAATACTACTGGACTGATACAAAGATAAATACTCTTATTTCTATTTCCCCAAACACTTTCCTATTTTAACTGATATACAGTATTGTGCAGAAGTCTGAGGCACTCCAGCTATTTATGAGCCTGAGACTTTTACCGCAACTTTTATGTGGCACCTTTTGAATGTAGTTGGCAGCCAGTGTTAATGGAAGCAGTACCACGCTAGTTACCATTCCTCGCGATGTTGGTTAACACAGTGAACAGACAGCTAAACCACTGATGTGGATCCAGGTTCAGAGCTGATGTCAAATCCCGAACCTGAACTCCTCTCTCTACAGAGATGCTGCCTGATTGGCTGAGTGTTTCCAGTAGGTCAGGGTGAGAGAAAGGGAGGGGCTGTCCTGAGAGACATTGAGGGCACACAGCACAGTGAAAACCCCCTACTGTAAATTATCAAAAATCTCCTTGCCTTGCTTCTAATGCACTTGTGAGAGAAAGATTGCGGCTGTAATTTTAAAGTGCCTGTGCCAAGCTGTAAATAAGTGGGCTTAGACACGACTGGGATGCCCCTGTACCAATCACCTAGCAAAGTGAGACCAAGTCCAGAAGTGTTTTGTGTAATTTAACAAAGTGAGCACACGATGTGAATGAGAAAAAGCAAATAAAATATGAAGCAACACACAGGTTTGCAAATAAACAATCGACGTTTTGGGCTATGACCCTTCATCAGGCCTGGAAAGGGGTAGAAGCCAGAATCAAATAAAATAAGGTGGACAGTGTTTGCTACTTTGACATTGATTACAGTCCGTTTTGTTTCCCACCTGGGCTTTGGATGTAGCTGCCGCTCTGACCTGAGTGTGCAGCAGACTGGCAGCAACACTGGCAAGATCTCATGGCAGGAAGCTCCCACAACAGTGATCCCATGCCAAACACATGGGCACTAGGATGGCAAGGCAAGCCCCGCAGTGTATGACCAACGGACTTGCTCCCGAACCAGCGTGGATAACTCCACTCACTTCAACATTGAACTGATTCCACAACCTATGGACTCTACAACTCTTGTTGTCATTATTAATTATTATTTTTTGTATTTGCACAATGTCTTTTGCACGTAGGTTGTCAGACTTTGTTATCTTTTTACACTGATTCTATTGCATTTCTCTGTTCTACTGTGATGCCTGCCAGAAAGCCAATCTCAGGGTTGTATATGGTAATGGGTACGTACTTTCATAATACATCTACTCTGAACTTTGAATTTTAGGCTTCAACCGTAGTGGGGCAGGTTCCATGGAGAAGAAAACCGCACACACACCACGTACCCACCACACCTTCTAAATAACTGCAGTTTAAAGGAAACTGCACGTTTGTAAGGATGCTCTTCAAACCAGCTATACTTCGAACTCAATCCAGACCAGTCCCCGCGGTTCACTCATTAGACTGAATGAAGAGAAGACAAAGAGACTTTGGGCCAACATATCAATATTTATCATACTCCATTGAGAGATTCCCATGGATGTGATTCAATTTCAAAAACAGATTACATGAATTACTTTCTACTGTATACATAATTGTACCACTATTTCTATAGAAGTGTTATCGAGTATATATTAAATATACCACATTTGCTCCTCTTTTTACTTACTTTTCAATGCAGATATTTTGATTTTTTTTAATAGATGCATCATTTGTAACAAATCAAAGTTTTTTTTTGGCAGGAAAGAAATGTGATAAAATTAATCTTAAAAAGTTTACATTGTCAACGCATTAAAAAAAGTGTGGCTGGTTGTACATGCCACAGTCCAGTTAACAGCACTGCATTGGGTCAGAAATGGTAATGTGATCTTGGGCTCGTCAGAGGCTAAAGTGCAGAGTTAAAGCGGATCTGGACCTCCAGAAGGAGAGGGTAACTGTACAGATCTTGCTTCCCCCCCCCCCCACTTTAAACACCCGAAAGCCAGCATCACATACCTGGGACTACAGTCAGTCCTAGCTTCCCCATGCTGGAGAAAATCTATTTAACCCAGAGACAAAGGCTGCTTTATAATATTCATCCCCATTGTACAGAAGATAAGAAAGAAGTGGAACCAGGAATTGGGAAAGGTCACATTATACGTCACAGTTTCTTCACAGTAACAGAAACAAAGTCTGGCAGGGTTAAAATCTGTTCTTCTCTCCTTTGTTATCGAGCTGTGGATTTAAGGCTTTACACATTTTGGAAAAAATACAGGGAACATGTGGAGCACCCAGCTGATGGTTGGTGTGCCAGCCTGCGCCACTCACACGAGGGGAGAGGGGCCCATGCACCAAGGATAATATTTAAATGGCTTTCTAGAATTTGCATAATCTGTCAGATCGACACTGGAAACCTCAGGCTACGCTTAACCAGTATAAAGCTATTTGCATTGGGAGGGCAGTTAATAAGTTAAAAATCACACGTGCAGTAACAAAGTTAACAATGTACATGACAGTACTCTGCTCTTTCAGCAACACCACTTGGCAGTTTAAAATAAATGCGTTAACTTCTTGTGGTGATGCAGCCCAGAGATGGATTCCATCCAAGCCGGCTAATTTGCAACTTAAGACTTTTGGGAAACTGGAGGAGGTGATTTAGCTGCTGTGAGGGAGCTTTACAATATGGGAATCCGCTGCCATCAGTGACAAGAATGGACCTTGGTCCTTTTGGATTCTTACTAATAATTCCTCAGCACTAGAGGGAAAACCCAGCGAGATCACAAACTTACAGCTGTGGCCAGTGAACACGGGACTAACAAGCAAACTGAACTGCAATTTCACTTTGCTGGAAGTGAAGTGCATCACTGCAGAACTCCACTTGTAGACTGACTCCAGTAAGCATGCTCTCTGCAGTCATAACTTAGCGGATCAGCCGTGGCCAGGGACCAGGCTGTTCCCCATGGCCATGGCTGGAGAATCATCCTGCAAGGATGCAGGGAAAGAGTGAGGCAGCTTTTTAGCTCCGCTAGCTGGAGTGAAATGGTGTTGACAGCTCTCTGAGGCACTGTATCGGGTTTAGTCCCACAGGCAACAACCAGCAAACCATCACCTGTGCCGGATATTTGTACTTGCCAAGATCCAAAAGAGATATGATTGCTGGTGTGTAGAGGCCATTTTTAAAGTATGACCAAACTTAATGTACAGAATATAACACCATGCCCAGTATCGATTCTGTAGAACATATCCTCTACACATCCTCAACCACCCAACTGCAACAAACTACTTTAGCTTCGTTCTGAGACATTCATTAGGAAACTAAGCAGGATTAGCTGCTCCTCACGGTATCACCATTCCATGATCAAGTTAAAAAACATCGGGCCTGTTGGAGCTCAGTACTTGTCACCCGCTGCTTGGTCTGTTGTCCATGTTGCAGGATGCGTCAGGGAGCTCTTAGAATATTGAGGGACTAGCTCAAATCTAACAAAAGGCACTTCAAAAGTGTCCTCTGAAGTTTAGTTGAAGAGTTTAGGTATCCCATGGGAAAATTGAGAAATCTGGGAACAGGAACGAGTAGCCCAATGGCTGCCGTTTCTTCCCCACCTTCAGCAGCACCAGGGCAGCTTAGGGTAGATGTCGGCGCTTGGAATTAAGCAAAAAGGAATCCGTAGTAAGCTTTAAAAGGCCAACTTTCCACGAAGCTGATTGTGTTTTCTGATGGCAACCTGCAACATGGGCTTGAGTCCAAAAGCAAGGTATGAACAAATGAACACCATTGACTGAAAATTCGGATTATTTAAAAAAAACTGATTGATATTCTTAAATTAAGGCACCAGAGGTTTGAAAGAAAACAAAAAAAAATTAAAAAGGAAAAATCGCACAAATTATCCATAGAAAAGGTGATCCTTAAGTATTCTGAGGTGCAGATCTGTGGAGTAGTACTTTCTGCGGGGGAACGTTCTAAATGTGTCTCTGATGATCAAGCCTGGGCGTTGGTTAAACTGTGGATCAAAGGAACCTAGGAAAGAAATAGAACGTAATATTGAGAGAGGAGTTGAACTGAGTCAGAACTACTTTGATTAGAGCTCGAGAGATGTTTCAGGGAGAACAATATCAGGAACAATTCCTGAAATTCTTTGATACGAAAATGTCAGTTTCACTAAAGGACAGCATCTCAAAAAGAAAAATCTGCTCCAAAACCCAAAATGTGAAATAAAAAATAGCATGTTGGATTCACTGAGTAGGCCAGGTAACAACATATCAACCTGAAACACTGCAACTATTTCTCTTCCCACAGATGCTGCCTGACCTGCTGAGTATTTCCAACAAGAGAACATCTGCAGATACTGGAAATCTGAGCAACACACACACAAAGTACGGGAGGAACTCAGCAGGCCAGGCAGCATCTATGGAAAAAAGTACAGTCCATGTAGCCTAGATTACCTGCTGCCACACTGTGGTTCTGTAGATTAACTTCTGTCAAGCTGTGATTGTCTAGTTTAACTACTGACAAGATGTGTTAGTCTAGATTAACTGCTGTCAATCTGGAGTGCAATTTGAACTTGACCTGGAGGCAAAAGTCACATTCATGATGAGCCTAGGATTCCTGTAGGCCATTCAGCCCAGCTAGTTAGTCCATGCCAACTCAGCTGCCCATTTGAGCTCATCACACAGCCTGCTTTTGGCTCATGTTCCTCTAAATCTGGAGTTCCCACCCTGGGGTCAATGGACCCCTTGTTTGCTTCTAATGATCCTAAGATCCTGCTATACATTGAGAACTTACTGCAGGACTACACCAGGAGTAAATTGCTCGCTGGCGGAGATAATGAATGAGCTGTGCCTGAGTCAATGGAGGCTTACAGTCAAATAGCGAGTGGTCAGCATGGTCCCTTTTCTTCTGATCACAAGACCCCTTTGGACATATGTCAGTCTGGCACACGGCAAGTTCAGTTTGCTGATTTATTGGGTGAAAGCTGGGCCAATGGAGGGGGAGCTCCCTGGCCTCGGTCACAGTGAGGACTAGACCCGAAGTCACGGTGCCACTGCAGCAAGGAGATGAAGCCGTTGTGGCCCACTGCGCAGAATGGAGTCAGTGCTGCCCTCCCAGGCTCTTGCTTGGCCGAAGACAAGCTCTCTTGTGGTTGACTGCTGATTTTTTTGGTGGCACTCAATGGACTCATGCCTCAAACTGTGGGGTCGTTTGCTTTTCAACCACCAGGGGAGAGGTGTCCAAGCTGTCGCACTCTACCGGGGGGGGGGCGGGGCGGGGCAGCACAGCGCAGCTGTGGTCGACTGAGGGGTCTGGTCTATATACATACATGTTTGGTTATGTTTTTACTAATATTCTATATATGCCTGTATATGCAAAGACTGAGCGGTCTGGACTATATAAATGTATATTCTGGAATTTTGCGAGTATACTATATGTGCTTGCATATGCAAGGAGTGGCCTCAAGGCCAAGTGTTGACTAGTGGGTATCGGGGGGGGGGGGGGAGGTTGAGAGATCTTGGTGGTCTGGGATGCCACACTGTAGTTGGACTAGATGGTGAGGCCACGTTATCTTCAGTTTTGGTTTCCCTGCGCTAGGGAAGATGTCATTAAGCTGGAAACCATGTAGGAAAGATTTCTGAGGCTGTTGCCAGGACTCGAGGGACCGAGTTGGAGAAGTTGAAGAGGTTAGGAGTTTTTCCACTGGAGGATTGGAGAATAAGGATGATCTTATTGGGGTTTATAGTATCATGAGGACACAGATAGGGTGAATACAAGGCTGGGCAATCAAAACGATTCTACATCATTGTATCTTACTGATATTCTGTGTGGGCTCATGACTTGCATGTGCGGAGACTGTGCATCAAGCTGTGCTGTTCTTGGGGGGGGGGGTGGGGGAGGTGGCCTGTCGGGACTCTTTTATTCCGTGAATGTGTTCCTGTGTCTGACTGTTGGTAATGTGTTTTAGGACCTCAAACCCACAGTAATGCTGTCTCGTTTGGCTATATTCATGAATGGTTGAATGACAATTAAACTTGAATTGGCATTAGAGGTTGGGAGCCCCTGGTTTTGAGTCTAAACCTTTCCGAGCCATGTAGCTTTAAACTGTTATACTGTACCTGCCTCATGTACAAACCAGCCTCTGGTGAGAAAGCTACTGCTCGGGTCATTACATCGCTCCCCTCTCACCTTAAAACCCATGGCCTCTCAATATGATTGCCTAGCCCTGTATTTCACCCTATCCGTGTCCTCATATTATAAACCTCGATACGATCACTCCTTATTCTCTAATGAAAAAACTCCTAACCTCTTCAACTTCTCCAACTCAGTCCCTCGAGTCCTGGCAAAAGCCTCAGAAATCTTTCCTACACAGTTTCCAGCTTAATGACATCTTCCCTAGTGCAGGGAAACCAAAACTGAACATAACGTGGCCTCACCATCTTGTCCAATTTCAATACTTGATGTCCTGACTGATGAAGGCCTGCGTGCCAAAAGCCTTCTTCACCAACCTGTCTACTGTTGGCACCATTTTCTGGAAACTATGCATCTTTGGGTCCCTCTGATCACTCCCCGGGGCCCTAAGTATTCAGTGATAGTCCTGCCTGATTTGTCTTCCCGAACACCTCACACTTATCTGAAGTAAGCACTATTTGTTATTCCAGCTGATTAAGATCTCTCTAACTCAGGGGTTCCTAACCTGGGGTCCGTGAACCCCTTGCTTAATGGTACTGGCTAATGACATAAAGAAGGTTGGGAGCCCAGTCTGACTGGTAAACATCTTCAATGGAGTAAACTGCCAAAGGAAGTGGTTGAGGCAGTTACAATATAACATTTAAAAGACACTTGAATGGATGCATATGTAGTTCAGGGGGACGTGGGCCAAACGCAGACAACGAGATGAGTTTAGATGTGCATCTTGCCACCAAATTTGAAAACCATGGAATTTCAGTGGAGTTTTCCAGTCCCAGGACCATGAGGCTCCCTTATATCAAAGCCATACAATTTCCAAATGTGCAGATTATGCAAAACTTGTAGGTTTAGTGAAATCTGAGAACAGTCATAGACTTTGAAGAGACAGTAGAGACCAGTGGCGGGGGGGAAGCAGTTTACTGCTGAGTAATGGGAAATGCTACATTTGAGATGTCAGGGATAAGTGTTTTTTTTTTTTTTTTTTACACAGAGTGGTGAGTGCGTGGAATGGGCTGCCGGTGACGGTGCTGGAGGTGGATACTATAGGGTCTTTTAAGAGACTCCTGGATGGCTACATGGAGCTTAGAAAAAGAGAGGGTTATAGGTAAAGTATAGGTAGCTCTAAGGTAGGGACATGTTCAGCACAGCTTTGTGGGCTGAAGGGCCTGTATTGTGCTGTAGGTTTTCTATGTTTCTATTGGAAGGGAAGATTAAGGGCACAATTCAAAAGGAGGTACAAGAACAGTGTTTTGTAGAAAGTATGTCAACGTTCTTGGGTGAAGGAGGTCAGGTAGGTTAAAAGGTACATTCAAAGGCTTACAGTACTTTATAAACAGAATACAAGAGTAGAGATGAACTTTATAGTTACAATTTTTGGTGCAATACTTTAAGAGAGAAAAGGCTTTGGAAAGGTTGTGTTTTATAAACAATTATTCCTGGAGTAAAGATTTTCAGTCACATAGCAAGTCTGGAGGGATTGGGGTTGTTCTGAGCCCGTGGCATAGAATGCACTGCACGGGGGTACTGTTCTATTGTAGCAATCTAAAGGTCAGTGGGAAGGTAACTGAAAGAACATGCAGGGCTATGGGGTGAGGGTAGGGAATGATATCCTTACAGGAGCATGCTACAGACTTAATGGGTCAAACAACCTGTTCTGATCCATTGTCATTTCACAAACCTCATATCAGATGACTGAACGAGTAAAATTTCCTGCCATCAAACTGCCTGAAGTACAAGGGGTTGGACAGGTACATCTGGCACAGATTAACAACACTGGAAGGAAATGGATACTCACCTTTGATAGATCGATCCCAGTGAGAGCCTGGACAGAGGCCGGGACCTCGGCCAGTAGACGTGTGACCTCCGACGTCACACGGTTACTGTCTCCTCCAAGAATCACTATTTCGTCTGTCTTGGCTAGTGGAGCTGCAACTTCTGCAGCAATCTGGGAACAGAGAGGTTACCATGAACAGACCAAACACCACAGTACAAACGTACAGATTCATTTACACATCACACATACATCCAAACATGCATCATTCGCATTAATAAGGATGTGCTGGGAGCACCTGCGAGTGTCCCCACACATTCCAGCTCCAATGCAACATACTCACGATGCTCAGCAGAACACCAGAGAACACAAACCAGCTGTAAAACAAGCCCCATTCCTCCCTCCCACCCACGCTCGTACACAGTCCACCAAACCGAGGACAGACCTCCGGACCTCCAGACTTTAGCTACAGCTTCCAAATTCCTCTGTATTGACCCACAAGTTACCCAATGACTCCAGGTTTGAAATCTAGTCTCACTGTCTGACTGGTCCTCATGCTTCCTGTTCACATAGGCATCTAACCCCACTACCCACTGACCTAGGACAGCACAATTCCATAGATGTCCTTCATCACCCATCCCCATCACTGGCTTTTGAATGCTGAGCAGAGGCCTTACCTACAACTCCACCACATCCCTGTCTGTAAACCTTAACATGACCCGCTAACTCCACTTTCTGCCCTCAAAACCACCCAATGAACTTTAAAACATGGAGTCTGAGCCACGATCTCGAGAGAGACCGCAGCTCAGCACCATCTTGACCAGCAAGATAAACATTCCTTCATTCTCATCTCCTGATCACTACGCTGAACAACCCTCTCCTTCACATTGCTCTTGCCCTCTCCTCAGGCCTCTGTAGATTGCCACAACCAAGGACTGAATGCACAGTGGGGTGGATACTGAGACACCAAGTGCACATTGTGTCCCATGGGATTAAAACCAAGGGAAGGAACTCTAACCATGCCCATCCAACACCAACCTAAATCCCTTGCACGTGCTGCCAGTGTGCACAGCTCTGTGATCAGCAAGCACACATGACTATCCACCATGTTTACTGCTCAGTTTCAGCCCGTGACTGATGAATACAGAAGACTCTCTGATACTGGCTGAATTCAAGTTCCTCTTGCTAATCTCACTTCCCTGGCCTTTTCGCGTTCACCCTTTTCAAAATGCAGTGGGTCCACACATTTATGAGACTGATCTCAGGATGAAAGGGTTAACATATGAGGAGCGTTGAAGGCTCTGGAGCTATACTTGCTGAAGTTTGAAAGAATGAGGATGGAATCTCATTGAAACCTACCGAATACTGAAAGGATGTTTCCTGTGGCAGAGGAGTCTAGGACCAGAGAGTACAGCATCAGAATAGAAGGATGTCTCTTTAGAACAGAGATGGGGAAGAATTTCTTTAGCTAGAGGGTGGTGGATTGTAGAATTCATCGCCACAGACAGCTGTGGAGGCCAAGTCACTGGGTATATTTAAAGTGGGGGCTGATAGGTTCTTGATTTAGTAATGGTGTTAAAGGTTATGGGGAAAAAGCAGGAGAATGTAGTCAACAGAATATAGCCATGATCAAATGTTAGAACACACTCGATGGGCCAAAAGACCTAATTCTACTCTTAGGTCTTATGGTCTCAATGCAGTCCCATCTCCCTCTTGAATCTAGTTATTTCCACCTATTTCATTCACCTGCACCATTGACAACTTTAAACACTACTCCACCGGTCTTTCTGACAACAGCACGCGTATAAACCTTTCAGCGTCTTTACATAGGGCAGATTACCTTGGGAAGAGCATCCAGCACCATTGCCATCTTGGCTGCGTCTCCGTACTGCCGATAACCTGCAGCTTTCAGTCGCATTTTCTCTGCATCTGCTTTCCCAATGGCTGCGATAGAAGAAGCCTCAGCCTCTCCGATCTTGCGGATCTTTTCAGCTTGAGCCTGGGCGATCAGCACTTGCTTCACTCTGCAGACACGAGACCCACAACTGTTAGCCCAGCACCTACCATTACTGTACAACGTCAAGGAATGAGGTAGATTTGCAGTGTGGCCACTGATCCAAACCGAGAGAGTGAACAAACATCTCTCACACACAGCAAGATCTCACCACACGTGGTGGCCAGCACATCTGGCCGCAGTGGAAGAGTACAACTTGACGAGGATAGTGAGACAGTGAAACTGGGCAAACATTTAGATAGTGGATATCTAGGGCTATTGTCTTTGGAGCAAAGGAAGATGAGAGGTGACTTGACAGAGGTGTACAAGATGGTATGTGGACAGCCAGAGAGCTTTTTCCCAGGGTGGAAATGGCCAATATAAGAGGACATAATTTTAAGGTGATTGGAGGAAAGTATATTGGAGATGTGTTTTTTTTTAAACACAGAGTGGTGGACGTGTGGGATGTGCTGCCAGCGGTAGTGGTAGAGGCAGGTACATTAGGAATACTTAAAAGACTCATGGATAGAAAAAAAATGGAGGGCTCTGTGGGAGGGAGGGGTCAGATTGATTTTGGAGTAGCTGATCTTGCAAAGGGCTTGGAGTTCACTTGTACAGAGGACACACTTGGAGTACCGCAGACAGCTTTGGTCACCTTAATTTAAAAAATATTAACACTGGAGCTAGTCCAAAGGAGATCCACGAGAGTATCTGTTGGGAGAAGGAGATTGTCCTATCAAGAGAGGCTAGGACGCGATCACCGGGGCACTGAGATGCTTTCAGTAGTCAGAGAGTTTCATACAAGAGGGGCATAGTTACACAATAAGAGGCTGCACATTTAAAACATGAGTAATTTTTTTTGGAATCTCTGGGTTGTGGAGGCTAGATTATTAATTAGAATACATTGATAATTATTAATTGGACTAAATTAGAAATATTTAAGGTAGAGCCAGGCACATTTTTGAAAGATCATGGAATTGAGGGTATGGGGAAAGGGCCTGGAGATGAAGTCACCGTAGATCAGTGATTGTAGTGAATGTAGGGCAGGCTAGAGGAGCCAAGTAGACTTTTCTGCCCCTATTTGCTTGCATTTATGCTCAGAAAGAAACTAACATGGCTGACAATTTCACATTTTACTTGGCACAGTATTCTAAAAGCCAGATACATGTACTCATGTATCTAGTGCAGGACTCAAATTAACAACCATCAGTCACAAAAACAGTATCATTCAGATGGAATGGATGAGACCTCAAGTTACCAAAGGAATAATCCCCACATTTCCCACAGCTGTTAGCTTGCAGGGCCAAGAAGTGGGGGGGGGGGGGGTGAGCTTGCATGAAGTGGAGAGAAGACGTGCCCACTGGATGGAGCTTAGAGAATAAACTGGCCATGTGTGAGGTGCTGCATTTTAGGAGATCAAATGGAAATGGACAGTGTATGGTACGGCCCTGGGCAGGGTTACCAGACAGGGGGATCTAAGAGTACGGGTGCATAGTTTGCTCAAAGCACCATCATAGGTAGATCTGGTGGTGATTAAGGTGCCAGACTGACTGGCCTTCAGTCAGGGCACTGAGGACAGCATTTGGTTAGTTATGGCACTGTTATACACATGTAATACTGTGTATAGTATTGGTCACCCTAGGGTAGGAAAGACATTACTAAATTGGAAACAGTGCAGAAAAGATTTACCAGGATTTTGCCCGGACTGGTCTTTTTCCAGGGAAAGGTGCTAAAGACAAGCGGGCAGAGGCTTATGATCAGAGGAACTCCAGGGCAGCTTCTTCTCACAAAGGAAGGAGCAAATAGTGGTTGAACTAGGCACATTAGTATATGGATAGGAGAGGTGTAGAGGGTTATGGGCCAAATGCTGTCAGTTGAGACTAGCTCACGGGGCAGTACAGCACAGATGAGTTAGGCTGAAGCATCTGTTTCCATGTTGGATGATTTTAGGACAATGGTGGAACAGGCAGCAAGGGCTGAATTGTGCCCAGCTCTGATTGAGAAACAAGACAACTCCCATGGTCAGATACACCACAAGAGTTTCATTAACATGAAATAAATATACCGAGGGAAAGCAGTCACGGGGACAGAAGTCACACACGCACTTTTGGCCTTCTGCTAGCTGCTGCATCTTGAAAGCCTCAGCTTCTGCCGGCCTTTTCACTGTCCCGATCAGCTCCTTGTCCATGCGGAGTATTTCTTTCTCCTCAATGTCGATCTGCTTCTTGCGTTGAACCACCTCGATCTCGATTTCCTCCTGCCGGATTTTCTGCTGCTCCTTGGCCCCCTGTAGCTCGTATGCCAGCTGAGCCTCTGCTTTCTGAATACAGATGAGAAAACAAGGTACCATGTTCAGCTCAAAAAGAGGAAGAGGGAAGGCAAGGTGTGCAACAGAATATAGTGTCAGTACCTGTGAACAAGAGACCAGCTGACTTGTTTGAAAAATTACAGATTAGATTTAAAAATCAGCTTTATTTTGATGTACATGTGAAAACTAAAGCTAATTTTTAATTGGGAACATTAATCAGTCTGCTGCTTCCAGATGCTATAAACTCAGAGACTTCCCATTGTTCTACAGTAGATCTAATGATGTAGCTTATTGATCCAAATCCACCAGCCTCTTCTTACCCCTCAATCCTACTCAGCTCCCCACTGTTCAGCCAGATCCTATTTTCTCCTCTGCCAAACAGGTCAGCTTAGAGAAATGCTCTTAAAGCCCGGTGTTCCCAGTCCAAATAATCTTAAAGCCAACCTTCTCTCCTCAGACACCAGGCCGTTTCTCTGGTACATTGCATTGGTAAAACTCTCACCTGGTCTTCACCCACAAGATTTGGGAATTGGTCTCATTATCTGGTCAATCAGTACTCTGGTCATTAATCTACACCCAAAAGCCTCTGGAACCGACATGCTTCACTTGTGTAGCCACCATGGTTTCCAAGTGTCCTACCACGGAGAGCTTGAATCCAAGTGTCCTAACACTCACACTTGTTCCTCATTTACTTGTGCACAAGGAGAACAGCCTGGCCCCCGCCACTAAGCTGATCTGAAGTTTGAACAAAGAAATTTCATTTTTATACAAAAATTGACTAGCTCAATAGACACTGACCCTGCAGAAATTTTGTGCACTTCTGAATCTCAATTTGCATATATAAGTATCAATCATAATACATATTTCTGATGTTAATACCAATTAACTCTACATATTAAAGGCCAATAATACTTGAGAATTAGTAACATAACTGTCCAATGATAAGTCTTGCTGTAGAATTCTTCATTTACATCTCTTGGTATGCTTGGTGATCAGACCTGAACAGGAAGTGTGCACGTGCTGAGCCCGGGTGCCTGCACACCATCTCTGTCAGCTTATCATCTTGGCTTTTGTTTCAATGAACTTCCACACTCACAAAGTGTCTGTGCTCTGTTCTGTTAGCACAGTCTTTTAACCCTTTCCTTGCTGCAGCTTCCACAATATGGAAAGCTAGATAAACATGAGCACTCACAGACAGCTGAAAAATCAGCAAATCGGACAGAGTAAAAATAATATTTTTCCTGGTTCTAAAGAATGGTCCTTGGCTTAAAACATTAACCTTGTTTCTTCTCCTGCAGATCCTGCCAGACTTGCTGAGTGTTTCTCGTATCTCCTATTTTTACTCTGGAGTTCCACCATTTCAAGTTTTTAATTTTAATCTTCACCCAGGGATTGGAGAGGTTGCAGAATTTGTTCAACTAGAGAGAGTGGCCGAAGTGTGTAACAGATTCAAATGTGAATATCTGAATGAGGAACAGGACCTGTACACGTGAAATACGTCATTTGCGTTAACGACCAGCACAAGCTAAGGGCAGCCCACATTCCAGCACCAACATAGCATGCACACAATGTTCACAACAACACCAGCAACGGGTGTAGTCTGAGCAATACTTTATTTAACTGAACCATAACATGCAGCAACTTTGACCGAGTCTTTAGCAAACCATATATTAGGGCATCCAGCTCCCTCCATCCTACAAGTTCTACAGATCTCTCAACTGTTTAGATATTCAACTTACTTATCTTCCCTATTGAAATTAATGCATTTCCCCCCCATGACAAGATATATGCCCTCTCACTAAACTGATCTTTCTGGCCTCTCTCTGTCCTCTTTACAATTAACTTACCACCTCCCTGTGTCATCAGCAAGTCGAGCAACTGTGCCTTCAGCACCTCCACCAGGTTATTTATATATATACTGACAACAGCCGAAGCCCTGCACACCTCCCATTACATTTTGGCAACCTGCCTTTCAGTCTTTTATCCAGGCCGACACATTACTTCCAGACGCGAGCTTTCACTTTGTTCAAATAACTTTTGATGGGCCACACCTGGCCAAATGTTTGTTGGAAATCTGGCAGCTGGTTAAACAGACAATGGAGGAAGGAATAGTAGGACAGGGTAATTGAGTGTGATGTAGAAGAGGTTGCTGTAGAGCACAAGTACTGACAGGAGACAGGTCTGAGCTGCTGACTCAGAACCGAGACAACCTCTGGCTCAGTAATCAGTAGCGCCGTTAACATTCTGCATTCTTCAGAGTGTCCGACCTTATTAAACTTGCAGTGGCAGTGTTTGATGCATGTAACACTCACACACACCTACCTTTGTATTTATCTCCTGATTAAAAGCTGCCTTCTGCATCTCAAAGGCTCGCTTGGAGTCTGCCATCTTGGTGTCCGCACTGTACTTAACATCCATTGTTTCCTTCTTGCACTCAGCTTCCTGCGGGTTTCAGGGATACAGGACAAGCACAGGAACAATTAATCAGGCTCACTGTTATACCCACTGTGGTTGAAATGTCTAAGTTCGTCCACCTAACTGTCACTCAGTGGAGATTAAAGACCTAAGTCTTTTAGTAATGGAAGATAAATCTTCCAGAATGCCATTGCAGCACCTAGTAGAGAAATCAGAACTGAGCATCTCCCATTTCTTTAAAAGCACTGGGGCAGCACGATAGTATAGCAGTCAGCATCAAGCCATTATCGTGCCAGTGACCTGGGTTCAATTCCCACTGCTGTCTCTAATGAGAGCACCTAACACGACCTCTGCAGCGTCTCAGTGTTTGCTCCACACTGTGACAGTGCTGCACACCACGGGGTGCAACCAGAGGGTGAATGGGTGCCTTTCCTCAATTACAGAGGATACACCCAAGTCAGCAACCAGGCTCGGATGCAAACAGCATTCAGCAGTGCAGTGCCAAGTGGGGTACCAGTGTATCTAGAAACCCTTTGCTTCTGCAACTAAAATACAAACATCTCCCACCGCCTCTCCCAGAAACCAGGGACTCTGCCAATTGTAATGTCAGTATTCATTTCCAGAGGACTAGACTATAAAAGTAAGGATGTAATGCTGAGGCTTTATAAGGTGTTGATCAGACGGCATGTACAGTATTGTGAGCAGTTTTGGGCCCCACAATCTAAGAAAAAATGTGTTGGCATTGGAGAAGGTCCAGAGGAGATTCACATGAATCCTGGGAATGAAAGGGTTAACGTACAAGGCGTGTTTGATGGATCTGGGCCTGTACTCACAGGAATTTAGAAGAATGAGGGAATGATGTAAATGAAACCTATCGAATATTGAAATGCCTAGAGTGGATGTAGAGAAGATGTTTCCTATAGTGGGTGAGTAGAGGACCGGGGGCACAGCCTCAGCATAGAAGGACATCCCTTTAGAACAGAGATGAGGAGGAATTTCTTTAGCGAGAGGGTGGTGAATCTTCAAACTCAATGCCACAGACAGCTATGGAGGCCATGTCATTGGGTATATTTAAAGTGGAAGTTGACAGATTCTTGATTAGTAAAGGCATCAAAGGTTACAGCAAGAAGGCAGGAGAATGGGGTTGAGGAGGAAAATAAACTGCAAGCAGACACGATGGGACAAATAGCTCAATTCTACTCCTATGCCTTATGGTCTCAGCGACAAGTGAACAATGGTTACCCGGATGCCAGCATCTCTCTCTGCTTCTGCCACTCCGATCTCTGCATCTCTCTGCACAATTGCTGTCTGTGACTTCCCCAATGAACTCAGGTACTCCACTTTGTCATAAACGTCCTGTGGGACAAAAGCAATAGATTAGAAGATTCACTTCACACGATCATTCCAGTAACTGACGTAGTCACAGGGAGCAGTACAGCTTCTGGCCGAGCACACAACAGATGCTGACAAAGACTGAATTACAGGTGTTAACAACTGAAACCTTTCCCTTCACTTGACTCACCTGAACCAAATCCACTTGATTTGCTTCACACACCCTTATAGGTACATTAATCAATATTCCCCATGTGTAAGGGGTTTCTTCTTTTATGTTACTGCGTAGGCTTATCAAAATGGCTTCTTTGTTATATTATAATTAAAATAGCTTTTCTGAAATGATTGTGATGTAAGGAGTTCTCTCTCTCTCTCTGCTTGTTTGGGTTATATTATTGATAAGAGAGAAAACGAACCAATTGGGATAGAGGTTATCCTTTCTTGTGTGTCTGTAAGCTATTGTTTTCGCGGGCGTTGGGGAGAAGGCGCCATGGGGAGAGAGAGAGTGGACGCGATGCTGTAAGCTGGCCAACGGGACGGACCCCGAGCAGGAGTCCGAGACCCAGGGTCTTCGGTGAGGAAAGGAGCTGAATTCAGACTTGTGTGGAGCATCTGGTTGACCACCGTGGTTGGTCCTAGGCGGCGGGTTGAGGGGGTCGGAGGGGATTGAACGGTGGAAAGAGGACCCCGTTATTTGAGCTCCAACGGTTGTGCACGAGGTGGTTGAACTTTGATAAGTTTGGCGCCTTTAACTTTCCTTTTATATTTTATCTCTATTAATTACATAGTTCCAGTAATATCTATAAACTGTAATCATCTAATCGCATGTGGTCTGTTATTTGGCAGGGTGGGGTACATCACACAGCATCCACACAAACTTGATTACCCAGTTTGGTGGGGCCGAAGGCTGCCCCCCCTAGACAGAAGCGAGCTGAGCGAGCCTGAGGCTTACCGGGGGGCTACACATGTATTAGGAATTTGCTGTGGTGCGACATGCAAGAAAAAACAACATTCAACAATTATAAAGAGTTATACAAATGTTAGAGGTTAAAGTTTTGATATGGAATAAAATATGCATAAATACATAAATATTAGCGTGTATTTGCAATGTAAATGACATTAAAAAGTAGAATAAAGTATTTATAGTGCAGTGTAGTAATGGTGGTATAGATAGAGGAGGGTGAGATGAACTAACCAGAATAGTTGATCAGATTAACTGCCCGGGGGAAGAAATTTTAAGAAGGCGTGTATTTTGTTTTAATAATCCTATAGCACTTTCTATAAGGAAGCTTTTGGAAAAGGGAGTTTGTTGTGTGGGTAGTGTCCACAATGCCTTTTAATGACTTGAATGAAAGATTTCAATGTGGAATCTCTAAACCAGTACAGGACACAAAGCTGGGTGGGCGGGTGAGCCCAGAGGGGGAGACTGTTGAAGAGTGGGCAATGTATTAAGGTGTGGATACACTTAAGGTGAATTGACTGAGTTAAAAGAGATGGGGGAAGGGGAAGTGCCACAGACCTGACTGTCCTTGAGCACCAATGAACAGAACATAAATACGCATTTGTAGTAGGCAGTTAAGGAGCAAATTGCAGTAAAGGGATTTGAGCAAGAATGTCTTAGGACCAGAGGACACAGCCTCAGTATAGAAGGCCATCCATTTAGAACAGAGATGAGAATGAATTTCTTTGGCCAGAGGATGGTGAATCTGTGGACTTCATTGCCACAGGCTGTTGCTGTGGAGACATCAGGTATAGGTTGACAGGTTCTTGATTAGTAAGGGCATCACAGGTTACAGGAAGAAGGCAAAAGAATGGGGATGAGAGGGAAAATAAATGAGCTATGGTGGAATAGTAGATCAGAATGGTACGAATAGCCTGATTCAGCTCCTGTTTCTTATGGTCTGGCTGCCATTGCCTGCAGTTCTGGTCTCCCTTTCTGAGGAAGGATGTTTTTGATGAAGAGAGATGGCAGGAAAGATTCATCAGACTGATAATGGGGGGAGGAGGGGTGCATGGACAATACATAAGAACAGATTGGATCATCTAAGCTTATCTAGGTTGCAGAAGGAAGCAGTTAGGAAGCTAAAAAATTCTAACTGGAGCAGATGGGAAGGAATATCCCCATGACTAGGATGCCCAGGACCAGGAGTAACCAGCCGAGGATGCAGGATGTCATGTACGACCCGGATGTGGAGAAATTTCTTCACCATCATAGGGAGTTGAGGCAAAATTATTTAATTTAATATTCAAGGAGCTGGATATGTTTCTTAGGCTGGAGGGATCAAACAACCCAGGCAGAAAGCTGGAATAAAGTGCTGAATCTTGATGATCAGCATTATTTTATTGAATGTTGGGACAGGCTCAAAGACCAACAAATGGCCTCCACCTGTTCCTATGGAAGATAGGCACTGTGCAAGAACAGGCTCTTAGGTCCACGAAGTCTCTGCCGACCATGAACTAATCCCTCCGGCGATCATATGATCCATTCCCTGCGTATTCACATATCTGTTTAAAAGCACCTTGAATGCCACTGTTGTATTCTCACCTCCCCTGGCAGCACACACCAGGCACCCACCACTCTGCAAAAATAAACTGACTCAGCACAGCTCCATTAAATTCCCTCCCCCCCACCTTTTCACTTTAAGGCCATGTCCCCCAGTACTCAACATTTCTGCCCTGGGGAAAAGATTCTGAATGAGACCCAGAATAAGGCTCACTACAACATCCATCATCATGGACCCCCATCACCCACAACATGCTCTCTTCTCACTGCTGCCATCAGGAAGAAAGTACAGGAGCCTCAGGACTCACACCATTAGGTTCAGGAACAATCATTACCCCTCAACCATCAGGATCTTGAACCAAAGGGAATAACTTCACTTGCCCCATCGTTGAAACATTCCCGCAACCAATGGACTCACTTTCAAGGAATCTTCATCTCAGGTTCCCGGTATTTATTGTGTATTTGCTTATTATCATTTCTTTCTTGTTGTGTTTGCAGTTTGTGGTTTTCTGCACTCTGGCTGAACACCCAAGTGAGACAGTCTTTCATTGATTCTGTTATGATTATTAGAGTCATTTCGAAGTACAACACAGAAGCAGGCCCTTTTGCCCCTCTAGTCCATGCCAAAACCATTTAAACTACCTACTCCCATCGACCTGCAACGGGACCATAGCCCTCCATATCCCTACAATCCACGTACCGATCTGAACTTATTCTTAAATGCTGAAATTGAGCTTACGACCCTCTGAGTGAAGAATTTTCCCTACATATTCCCTTTAAACTTCTCAACTTTCACCCTTGACCCATGACCTCTGGTTGTAGTCCCACCCAACCTCAGTGGAAAAAGCCTGCTTTCATTTACCCTATCTATACCCCTCATAATTTTGTATACCTCTTATTAAATCTCCTGTCAATCTTCTACATTCTAAAGAATACAGTCCATATCTATTCAATCTTTCCTTATAAATCAGGTCCTCCAGACTTGGCAACATCTTTGTAATTCTTCTCTGCACTCTTTCAACCTTATTTACAACTTTCCTATAGGTAGGTGACCAAAACTGTACATAATACTTCAAATTAGGCCTCACCAATGTCTGTACAACTTCAACATAACATCCCATCTTTTGTACTCAATACATTGATTCACAAAGGCCAATGTGCCAAAAGCTTTCTTTACAACCCTATCTACCTGTGACGCCATTTTAAACAATAGGTACTTCACAGATGTATTTAGCACCTCCATTAGAAAATGGATCTCAGGGTTGTATATGGTGACAAATATATGGACTTTGGTAACAAATTTACTTTGAATTTTGACATGTTGTGAAAATTGTTTTGTGGCAGCAGCAGAGTGCACCACATAAAATAATTACTACAAGTTACAATAAGGCATATAAAATAATAAATAATAGTGCAAAAAGTGAGGTAATGTTCAGGGTTTCACAGTCTGTTCAGAAATCCAGTGGCAGAGGGGAAGAAGCTATTCTTAAAATGTTGAGTGTGCATTTTCCGGCTCCTGTGCCTCCTCCCTGATGGTACTCGTAAGAAGAGGGCATGTCTTGGATGGTGAGGTCCTTCATGATAGATTCTGCCTTCTTAAGGCATGATGGTGGGGAGGTGAGTGCCCATGATAGCGCTGGCTGAGTTTACAACCGTCTGCAAGTTATTTTGATCCTGTGCAGTGGCCCCTCCATACCAGATGGCGATGCAACCAGTCAAAATGCTCTCCAGGGTACATCTGTAGAAATTTGCTAGACAAATGTAATTACAAAGAAGGCTAGTGGCTATGTTTCATTACGAGTTTGAAGAGATTTTGTGCGTCACCAAAGACTGCTAGATATAATCTCCTCAAACTCCTAATGAAACTTAGCCATTAGTCTTTGTAATTGCAAGAGTATTTTGTGCCCAAGATAGATTCTGGCTGTCTACCCTATCTATGGTTCTCATAATGGTATAAACAACTATCAGATCTTACATCAGCCTCCGATGCTCTACTGAAAACAACACAGATTTGTCCACCCTCCCCTTATCGTCACAACGCAGGCAGCATCCTGGTGAACTTGGTCTGAACCTTCCTCCATGCTTTTTTGAAAACAATGGTTTCCACAGCAGGCCCCCAGTTCTGCAGAAGTTCAGCAACTCAGGTTCTCATTCCAAGGTCTCTGACCTGCTGAGGAGTGCCAACTTTTCTGGTTTAATTGAGTGGAATGTTCTGCCTTGAAGTTGAAGGGACAAAAAGCCTTCTTCTGTGTGCAATGTTTTCGTGATTTCAAAGCTAAGATTGAGCTGAAATAGCCTTGGAATCATAATGGTCAGCATGTTTTTGATGCCGCAGAATAGAGACAAGGCTTGTCTTTAAATATAAAAACAGCAGAGAATTAATTTGAACCAATGCATTCTCAGAAACACAAGAGATTCTGCAAATGCTGAAATTCCAGAGCGACACACAAAATGCTGGAGGAACTCAACAGGCCCGGCAGCTTCTACAGAGGGGAACAAACAATTGAGGTTTCACGCTGAGACCATTGATTAGCAGAAGCAAGAACAGAAAGGTGGGGGAGAGGAAGTACAAACTTGCAGGTGATAAGTGAGACCAACTGAAGGGGAAGGGGAGAGAGTTGGCGTGAAGTGAGAAACTGGGAGGTGATGGGTGGAGAGATAGAGAACTCAAGAAGGATCACGGGAGAAAGGGAAGGATGAGGGAAACCAAAGAGATATGATGGGCAGGTGAGAAGAGAAGGAGCAAGAGGGGAGCCAGAACGAGGAATGGAAAGTGAGAGGAGGAGGAGGAGGAGGAGGAGGAGCAGGAGGACTGACTGGAGAAATGTATACAGCATATTATCACCTTTTTGCTCTGTTTTTCAGTATTCCTTATTTTTAAAGACTTTTTGGAATTCTGGTATTGGTTAATTTTCCACCCACAGATCTATTTCTTATTCATGGTTCCTCCTCCGAACACTACATTTT
Organism: Mobula hypostoma; assembly: GCF_963921235.1. Taxonomy (NCBI): domain Eukaryota; kingdom Metazoa; phylum Chordata; class Chondrichthyes; order Myliobatiformes; family Myliobatidae; genus Mobula; species Mobula hypostoma. Next base: position 4,965,529 of record NC_086119.1, on the reverse strand, counting down.
AAAGGAGATGATCTTTATACCAGAAATAATTTTATCCTGCCACAAAATTACCCTACTTCTCTACTTTCCTATAATTTCTCCCCCGTCCCTTCTCTCATCTTCTATTTCCTACTGTGGTTCCCCCCTTTTAACTCTTCTCTTCTCCCCCCCTGCTTCATGCCTCCCTCTGCTGCCCCTCCTCATTCCCTTTCTCACATGGTCTGCAGAATCGCTTATGTTTATGACCCCACTTCAATACCCTAGATCCACATCCCAATCTCTGCTCAGACAAAATCTGGAGGTTTTTAAACTGTGCTTCACAGGGGTGCCTAGTGAGTCCTCTGAGGCTCCCTTGGCCCAGTGGCAGATGCCATTGTGTTTGATTCCTTAACCCAGAAACACAAACACAAAAGTTCTGCTGACACCTCCAGAGTAACGCTTCACTGGAGCGGCCACAGTGTCTCTCAGACTGTAACCCAGGGTCCCATCTGACCTCTCAGAACGACACGAAAGATTCTCTAACTCCCATCTCTGGAACAGCTGGAGTCCTCCTGGTACCCTAGAGCTAAATGTCAACAAATAATCTGCTGGAGGAACTGTGCTGCTGCTCAACCCACTGCGTGCCTGTAGCAGATGGTTTGTTGCCTTGGGGTTAAATTCCAATCATCAGATGATCACTAGAACAAATGAGTCATAGAGCACTACAGCACAGACAGGCCCCTAGGCCCATCTAGTCCATACCAAATTGTTATTCTGCCTAGTCTCACCAACTTGCATCTGGACCATAGCCTTCCATACCGCTCCCATCCATGTACTTAACCAAACTTCACTTAAATATTGAAATCAAATCCTTATTCACCATTTCTGCTGGCAGCTCATTCCACACTCTCACTGTACCCTGAGTGAAGAAGTTCCCCTCATGTTTCCCTTGAACATTTCACCCTGAACCTATAGCCTCTGGTTCTAGTCTCCCTAACCTCAGTGTGAAAAGCCCAATTTCATTTACCCTATCTATACCCTTCATAACTACGAAGATTTCCCCTCATTCTCCACGCTCCAGGGAATGAAGTCCTAACATATTCAATCTTTCCCCATAACTCAGGTCCTCAAGTACTGGCACCATTCTTGTAAAGTTTCTCTGTGCTCTTTCAATCTTAGTGATATCTTTCTTGCAGGTAAGTTGCTGGCTACGGGTTGGCTGAAGGTTTCCTACACGACATTTCTAATTACCTCATTTAAAGAATGGTACTTCCTGAGCTGCATTTAATGAAAGACATGACCAGGCCCAGGTTCTTCAGACAGAAACATAGATAACAGGAGTATAAGTTGTCCAGTCATGATGTCTCTTCCCAGTGCACATTCCTGCACACAGCTGTAGCAGAGAAGTTGCACAGTGTGCCATGCCAAAAGAAGGAGGGTGGCAAATGTCAGCAGTAGGACTCACAGGGTCTGGGAACCAATCTCCAGAGCAAAAGTCAACGACAGAACAAAACCCTGGAAATGTAATTCAGATGCACAGAATTCTAAATCTTCTTCCAAAAATCAACATGTAACAATGACACTAACAGACTCTTTTTTTAAAACGTTACAGGAAATCTAAGGACTCTGTTATTGACAAATCAACTAGGGAGTGTCCTAAATGAGCTGGAAACTCTATGCTGCTCGCTTTAGCGAAGTCAACAAATCCCATTAATTTTAATTAGAGTTGCTTCAGAGGCCATTTTCTACACATGAATTGTTTTCTGACAGCCAGTGTACATGACGGGATGCAGCCAGCCAGGCAACAAATACTGGAGCACAACTCAAATTCCTAATATCACTGTCCCACATGAAAATCCCGACAACACCGCCCACATTGTTCCCATCCCCAGAGCCTGGCTAATCCATTAGCTGAAGTGCCTGCAGTCACTGACGCTGAAGCTTTTCAGAACCACAGTGCTTGTTTCCGCACCAGAGTCACTGAACCATTACATTTCATAAAATTCCACAGATTAACTGATCTGTGGATTTAACTCTCTCTGTTCAATGATACAAACTACCTCCAGGAAATCACATTCATCTTTGGTCAAGTATAAAGGTCAAAATAAACTTACTATCAAAGTACATATATTTTATTATATACTACCCTGAGATTAATTTTCTTTAAGGCATTTACAGGAAAAATATACAACTGATGAAAAGCTGCACATGAACAAAGGCCGACAAACAGCCAATCTGCAAAAGAAGACAAAGTGAGCAAGTGAAAAAGAAATACTGAGAATATGAGTTGTGTTGTTCTGCTGAACACTGACATGCACTGGAACATGTGGTGACACTTGCAGGCCACACCCAGCACATTCTTGGTTGTGCTGGCTATCAATGCAAATGGTCAATTCCACCGATAAATTAATCTGAATCTGAAAGTGGGCCGGTAGGTCATAGAAACAGTTCAGAGTTATGGTTAGTGAAATTATCCAGACCGATTCAAGAGGCTGATGAGTGAAGGGTAGTAACTATTCCTGAACCTGGTGGTGTGGGGCCCAAGGCTCCCGTACTTTCTGCCTGAAAGTTGGAGCGAGAAGAGAGCATGGCCTGGATGCCTGGATGGTGGGGTCCTTGATGACGGATGCTGCTTCCTTGTGGCAGTGCTCCTTGTAAATGTATTCAATGGTGTGAGGGCTTTGCCTGTGATGGACTGAGCTGTATCCACCAGTTTCTGTAGCCTGTTCCGTTCCTGGGCTTTGGTGTTTCCATACCAGGCTGGGACGCGAACTGTTAGGATACTCTGCACCGTGCAGAGAAGTTTGTCAAAGTTTTTGGTGACACACCCATATCAATAGGATGGCACGATAGTGTAGCAGTTAGTGTAACGCTTTACAGCACCAGCGACCCGGGTTCCATTCCACTGCTGTCTGTGAGGTGTGTTTGTTCTCCCCGGGTTTCCTTCAAGTGCTCTGAAGTGCTTCCTCCCAAGTTCCGAAGATGTAGAGGTGAGTATGAGTTAGTAAGTTGTGACATGCTAGGCAGGCATCAGAAGTGTGCCAACACTTGCAGACTACCTCCAGCACATCCTTGGACAGTGCTGGTCAATGATGCAAATGAAGCATTTCACAGTATGCTTCGATGTTTTAACGTACATGTGACAAATAAAGCTGATTTTTAAATCTTCAATGTGACTAGTCTATTTTAACTTGATCAGTCCACAGGACTTGTTTCCAAAATGCATCAGGGTTGTTTAAATGTTCCTTTGAACCTTTTGAATAGAACTTTTTGGCCACAATGAGCAAAGGTATGTTTGGAGAAAAAAGGGTGCAGAAATTCATGAAAAAAACACCTCTCCAACTGTTAAGCACGGGGGTGGATCGATCATGCTTTGGGCTTGTGTTGCAGCCAGTGACACAGAGAACATTTCACTGGTAGAGGGAAGAATGAATTCAATTAAATACCAGCAAATTCTGGAAGCAAACATCACACCGTCTGTAAAAAAGCCAAAGATGAAAAAAGGATGGCTTCTACAACAGGATAATGAACCTAAACACACCTCAAAATCCACAATGGACTACCTCAAGAGGCGCAAGCTGAAGGTTTTGCCCTGACAGTCCCCCGACCTAAACATCATCGAAAATCTGTGGATAGACCTCAAAAGAGCAGTGCATGCAAGACAGCCCAAGAATCTCACAGAACTAGAAGCCTTTTGCAAGGAAGAATGGGCGAAAATCCCCCAAACAAGAATTGAAACTCTTATCTGGCTACAAAAAGCATTTGCAAGCTGTAATACTTGCCAAAGGGGGTGTTACTAAGCACTGCCATGCAGGGTGCCCAAACTTTTGCTTCGGGCCCTTTTCCTTTTTTGTTATTTTGAAACTGTAAAAGATGGAAATAAAAAAGCTTCCTTGCTTAAAATATTAAAGAAATGTGTCATCTTTAACTTTATGCCTTTTGGAAATCAGTTCATCTTTTACTCACTTAGCCATTCACAGTAACAGAAATTTTGACCAGGGGTGCCCAAACGTTTGCATGCCACTGTATGATTATATGATATACATGTATAGTATCTGAAATACATTTTATGGAAATGTTGTTCGATGATGAACTTCAATAAAAAATAAATTATAAAAAAAAAAGAAAAAACCAATGTTCACTCAACCTTTCCTCATAAGACACGCTCTCTAATCCAGGCAGCATCCTGGTAAATCTCCTCTGCACCCTCTCTAAAGCTTCCACATCCTTCCTATAATGAGGTGACCAGAAATGAAAGATCTCTTTGTATTCTTTAAACGAGAGAGAAACAAATGGAAGGGTTTGTCACAGTGCAAGAAAGCGTGAGGGGGAGCAACATGTAGAGAGGACATGCACCAGTACGGATGAGTTGGGCTGAGTGGTCTGTCACTGTGCTCAGTATTCTGTGTGATCAGCATTGCTGTGTTGCTGATGGTTCAGCAAGCAAGGTATCCCTTGACTGAACAGGTGGAGCAGACTTGGCTCAGTGCCTCCTACTTGCTTTAAGCATGACTGGATTCCCTTTCAGTCAGTATTACAGAAACGTGTCTTGAAACCTTACACTGAGACCTACCCTCTTGCTCAAGGATCTGACAGATCCCACAGGACAGACAGCTAAACAGTGGGAGAGACTCCCAGAGCCCTGGCCAATATAGAGATGTCAGCAAACATTGCTGATCATTTCACAGCTGCTCCTAATCGGCTGATAACAGAGACTGCACTTTGGAGGCAGTTTGTCACAGTCACAACAGAACAGGACTTTCAGCCCATTGAATCAATGCCAATTCTCAGTTGGTCAATTTCCTCCTGTCCTACCCCAGCAGTCCTGCTGATTTACCCATTCCAGCAATGATATAATGCCCCTTTGCCATTATTGACCATCTCAGCTTCCACCCCCCTCGTGGGGAGTCAGTTCCAGGGCATTAACCCTCGCTTCTCCCATCCCCTGTATTCTAGCCCAAAGCCTAAATATTGTGCATCCGGTTAGTAGTCTGGACTGATGACAGACCCAGCGTTTCAGCCTGCTCTTGTGCACAACTTCCCCCCATCTCTTTCCCCTCACTACTGACAGTGTCCTCCCATCAGTCCACCAATCTCAGGTCAACAAATCCAACATCCACCCTTTTCTCTCTTTCCCGGAACATTACACTCCTTCAGCAAAACACCGATTTAGATGCAAGGTCAAGGAACAGACCACATCACCTGATACATTCATCACTTGATGAAGGGTCTCAGCCTGAAATGTTGACTATATGTTCCCTTCCATAGATGCTAGCTGACCTATTAAGATTTCCAGAATCTCTGGTATTTATCATCTTCTGACTTGGTGAACTAAATCTATCAGGACCCAGCAATGAGTTCAACAATTTCAGATTAGTCTTCCCATTGTGAGCAGTGACTGGCAAATTTGATAAAAGATCATCAAGCTCTAATGTTAATTGTTTTTCTTCTACAGATGCTGCCTGACCTGGTGAGCCCTTACTGGGTTCTCTGCTTTATTTCGTATCTCTCGTATTTGCCATGTTTTGCATTTCACGGTTCCGACGTGGTCTCTCTTCTGTTCTCATTGCTTTCCTTCTACTCTCACCACCACCACACTCAGTCCAGCATCTTGTGCTGATTTGAACAGGTACACGGGTAGGAAAGGTTGAGAGAGGTATTGGTCAAAAGCAGACATGCAGGGGTTGGCTCAAGTGGGCACTATGGACGAGATGGGCCGAAAAGCTTGTCTCTGTGCTGTACAACTCCATGTTCATCACTCCAGTGTGCCTTGCAGATGGTGCAAACTGTTTGAGGAATCAGGAGACGAGTCACTCTCCTCAGAATATCCAAGCCACCAACCTGTAAACAAAAACCTTCCCTGAGGCAGAAAGAATGCCCTGTGACCGGCCTCCATTTTGTCAGGTCAGATCCAGCAGCTGCCTTAATAATTTTTAATTTCAATTAATCAACAATAAATCAGTGAAAGTTGTTTTTTTTTTTTTACCTTGATAGTGAAGCTGAGGATCTCGATTCCCATGCGGCCCACATCAGGGGCAGCCACTTCACGCACCAGCTGAGCAAACTGATCCCGGTCCTGGTAAATGGCTTCAACAGTCAGGGTGCCTGCAAGAGGGAGAAGTGTAAACTCAGTGGGGAGAACTGGGCTTGGGGCGGATGGACCCTGCCCCTGTAACCAGTGACGTGCTCATACAGTCTCCATCATGGGCAAGTACACAGAAATACATTATCATCCAGGCAAGGGTGAGGTAGTGTCCTTTCGGCAATCCAATGTAAAACCGCAGATTACATAGTTATTGGCAACTAAAGGCAAGTCCCGGAGTTAGGCCCAGAGGTCAAATCCATAATCGGTGAGTCCTGGGATGAAGTCTGAAGGTCAAGGCCCCAAATTTACAAGTCTGAGAATCCCAGGACAAGGACTGGAGGTCCAGAGGTGGCATGTCAAAGTTCAAAGGAAATTTATTACCAAAGTACATATATACAATACAGAGATTCATTTTCTTGTAGGCATACTCAATAAGTCTATAGAATAATAACCGTTACAGAATCAATGAAAGCTGCACCAATTTGGGGGTTCAACCAGTGTGCAGAAGACAACAAACTGTGCAAATACAAAAGAAAGAAATAATAAATAAATAAATAAATAAATAAATAAATATTGAGAACATAAGATGAAAGTCCTTGAAAGTGAGTCCATAGGCTGTGGGAACATTTCAATGATGCGGCAAGTGAAGTTGAGTGAAGTTATCCCTTTGGTTCATAAGCCTGATGGTTGAGGGGTAATAACTGTTCCTGAACCTGGTGGTGTGAGTCCTGAGGCTCCTGTACCTTCTTTCTGATGGGCAGTAGCGAGAAGAGAGCATGTCCCGAGTGGTGGGGTCGCTGATGATGGATGTTGCTTTCCTGCAACAGCATTCCATGTAGATGTGCTCACTGGTGGGGAGGGCTTTATTGCTGATGGACTGGAGTTGGAGGCCTGTCTGAGTGAGTGAATGACTGGACAGGTGGGTAGGAAGGGTGGAAATTGGCTTGCTTTGCTGTTGTTGTTGTTTGTATAGTTTTGCTGAACACTGAGAATCTGCAATGTCAGTGCTGGAATGTGGGCTGTCCTCTGCACATCCTTAGATATTATAGGTAAATGTGTGCCTAGAGAGCTGGTGCAGAAGGGAAGCCTTAAAACTTAAATTAAGGAGGGTAGGAAACAGCAACTCAATCCAGGGCTATATTTGTATACAGATGAAGTGTGGACCCTAACAACCACCAAAACATTGAAGTCTTCTGTAACAGTTCAGGTTGTGTGTTGAGTGAAGATACATTTATCGATGTCATGGCTGCAGTTGGCTTGTGGCCACACTTGGGCGCTCCACTGTTGATTAGATAATCAAAATGGGAGCTAGCTCTCTGCCTGGATCGGATCCTGGACTAGGTTCACCCAGAAGGTCTTGTTGTGCCAGACTCTCACACCCTCTATCTTCACATCCCCACACTATGGATATAGGTGAAAAGTTACTGGTAATATAAGACTATAGAGCTAGAGCTAATTTTGTCCAACAGCAAGCTTTACAGAGTGATGTACAAGAAACAGGCACCGCAACCATGGTGATTGATGGTTGAAATGGAATGAGAGGACAGTGACCTCTCATCTACAGGGAGGTGATGACCATGCTGGTCCATTGTCCACATACCTCTCCTGATAGATTCCTTCATTAGCCCTTTACTTCCTCCAAACCATCACCTTCCAGCTTCTTTCTTCATCCCCCTCCCCATCATCCACCCACCCACCTTCCCTCACCTGGTCTCACCGATCACCTGCCCGCTTGTGCTATTCCCCCTCTCCCCACCTTTTACTCTGGCTTCTTCCTCCCCCTTCCTTTCCAGTCCGGATGGAGGCTCTCCACCCAAAACATTGAATGTTTATTCCTCTACACAGATGCTGCCTGGCCTGTTGAGTTCCTCCAGCATTTTGTGTGAGAAGGCAGGAACATTGAAAGTCACCCACTTAATGTTGTACTTTGTTTACGTTCAGCAGTTCCCAATGAAGTTGATCATGAATCTTGCTATCTGTTACACAAAGTACAGGTAAGCACAAGGGTCAGCATGGACAGAGCTAAAGGGCCAACTTTTGTGCTGTGTGACTTTATGACTCTTGAAATGTTGGCGTTCAGCTATGCTGACTTCCACACACAAGCTGAGTGTTGGGAATTTACTGACAGTCCCAGAGGAACCACCAAGTGCTGGACGTATCAAACCCAGGTTTCCAGGCCACACTGATTTCAATGTGGTTTCGATAGCAGTAGATTAGGAGGCAAAGAGAAAATTTTTAATAAATTATTTTTCTTTGCTTTAAATTTGTTGATACTTTTGAACACAGCTTCTTTTTAATAAGTTATTTCCTCCATTATTACATTTTTCAGTTTTTAAAATGTGTCAAAGTAACAATGTCACAAAACCCATGTCATCGCTGAAGGAGGAAAACTCTGAGCCCCAGCTGTGCCTTGCATCAGGGTTTACACAGAATTTTGTTCAGGGTTTTGCATCACCATCTAGTACAGAGGGGCCACTGCACAGCATCAGAAAAAGCTGCAGAAAGTTGTCAGTAGGCCAGCTCCCTCATGGGCACTAGCCTCCCCAGCATCAAGGATATTTTCAAGAGGCAATACCTCAAAAAGGTGGCATCCATCATTAAGGACCATACCCCTCAACCATGACATGCCCTCTTCTCATTGCTACCATCAAAAAGTACAGGAGCCTGAAGACACACACTTAACATTTTCGCTTCTTCCCCTCTGCCATCAGATTTCTGAAAGGATAATTAATCGATGAACACTGCCTCTCTATTTTTCCTCTCTTTTTGCAATACTTATTTAATTTAATTTTTAATATATTTATTGCAGTTTAAAGTTTTTAAAAATTGAATATTGCAATGAACCGCGGCCTCAAAACAACAAATCGCACAACACGTGTCAGTGATATTAAACCTGATCTGATATTGAGGCTCTCCATTTCACTGCTCACAACCCTACCATCATTCAGAACAGGCTGCCTGACATGACAGTGCAAAGCACTTAAGGCACTGAAGTGTGGGAGGGCAGGAATTGTGGGCGTTGATTTTAGCTGGCAGCCTCTCACTCAACATCAGCAAAATCAAAAAGCTGATTATCGAAAAGAGGAGGATGAAGATGCAGATCCATAAGCCAATACTCATTAGGGGAATGGAGGTGGACAGGGCCAGTAGCTTTAAATTCCTTGGCGTTAACATATCAGAGGATCTGTCCTAGGTCACCATAAGTGGTGGATTTGATTTCAACGTTTGAGAGAGGTTTGGATAGGTACATGGATGGAAGAGGTATGGAGGGGTATGGTCTGGGTGCAGGTTTTTGGGAGTTGGGAGCACAACTTTTTTTTTATTTTAGAGATACAACATGGAATAGGCCCTTCTAACCCTTCAAGCCACACCACCCAGCAATCCCCAACAACGCCCGATTTAACCCCAGCCTAATCACAGGACAATTTAAATAACCAATTAACCTACTAACTGGTGTGTCTTTGGACTGTGAGAGGAAACTAGAGCACCTTTCATGGGGAGAATGCACAAACTCCTTAGAGGACTCTGGGATTGAACTCCAAATGTCAATGCCTGAGCTGTAATTGCACTGTGCTAACCACTACGCCACTGTGACGTCAGCAATAGTTTAGCATGAACTAGACTGGCCCGTTTCCATGCTGAAGAGCCTGTTTCTATGCCGTAATATTCTATGATTCTACGACTAAGAAGACACAACAGCACCTGTACTTTCATAGAAGTTAGCATAGATTCAGCACATCACCAAAATCTTTGACAAACTTTTACAGATGCACAGTTAAGAGTATAGAAACACCAATGCCCAGGAACGAGAAGGGCTACAGAAACTAGTGGATACAGCTCAGTCCATTGCAGGCAAAGCCCTCTCCACTACTGAGCACATCTGAAAGGAGAGCTGCCATAAGAAAGCAGCATCAATCACAGACCCTCATCCAGGACTTGCTCCCTTCTCCCTACATCAAACAGGAGATAAATAAACCCACACCACCAGATTCAGGAACAATTATTAACCTACAACCATCAGGCTCCTGAACTGGTGTGGATAACTTCATTCACCATTATTTTGAACCGTTTCCACAACCCACCAATTCACTTTCAAGGGCTCTTTATAACTCATGTTCTCAGTTTATTTTTATTTGTAATTTGCTTCTTTTACACGCTGCTTGTCAGTCTTTGTTTATGCTTAGTTTTTCGTAAAATTCTATTGTATATTTTTTTTTCCTGTAAATGTCTGCAAGAAAATTAATCTCAGGGTATACATGTACTTTGATAATAAATTAGACTCTTGAAACCTTGAACGTATGGTTGATTTGGCCAATTGATTCAGCTAACACTTGCATCAGGGTGCCATTCCTAAGTAACAAGAGCATGGGTTGAAATTCCACCTTGGTGTGTAGAGGGAGTGATCAATTGCGAAGGCATATGACTGAAGCACGTGTATGCACTCTGTCCAATGCTTCACATCCTTTTTTGGTTTGGGAGGGAAGTACCTTCATCCTTACAGAAGAGGACACACCAGCCAAGGCTTAGAGCCAGCCATTTCCAGTAACATCAAATGTTCGGTAGATAACAATGGCTATCTTGTGCTAATTATTAGTACAAGAGATTCTTCAGATGCTGGAGATCTAAAGTAACACACACACACAAATGCTGGAGGAACTCAGCAGGTCAGGCAGCATCTATGGAAATGAATAAATAGATGATGTTTCAGGATGAGACCCTTCATCAGAACTGGGAAGGAAGGAGGATTCTGCCATTATCCCCCTTCCTTCCCAGTCCTAATGAAGGGTGTCGGCTTGAATCGTCGACTGTATGTTCATATCCACAGATGCCGCCTGACCTGCTGAGCTCCTCCAGCATTTTGTGTGTGGTGCCTAACTATTAGCTTGTCTGAATATACTCTTTGCATGGGTGCAAGTCAAACAAATTCAAGATGGACAAGTTACCCAGGATAGCTCGGAGGTGTCCTTCTAGGGTCTGCAGGACCACACTTTTGGTCTCGGTGACACTTTTCCCCAGGAACTGTTCACACGCTACAGCCAGCAGGTCCAGGTCAGTCATTACCTTCACCTGAACACAGGGAACAGAACATGAGCCAACAGCACGTGACAAAGTCAAATATATATTGCAATATTTTAAGGCTATTAACAGAAGTGTCAAAACACTTTCTGGAATTAAACTACAATTACACATCTGCAATATTTTCTTTAATAAAGATTCAAAATTGCTGAATTACACAAAGCATACACTGCAAAGAAAAAGCAAAGCGCACATTTAAGAATTAAGCACACCAATGCATAAAGCAACATCACGATATTACATCCTGTAACTTTAACCTGGCAACTCTGTATTCCATACGGAAGGAAGGAATTTGGAGAGTTTCTATTCTGATTCTCTATTGGGCTGGAATGTTTAGAACACAAGAGATTCTGCAAATGCTGGAAATACACAGCAACACATAAAATGCTGGAGGAGCTCAACAGGTCAGGTAGCGTCTATGGAGGGGAATAAACAGTCGACATTTTGGGCCAAGAGCCTTCATCAGGCTGAAAGCTCAAATGTTTATTAATTTCCATAGATGCTGCCTGACCTGCTGAGCTCCTCCAGCATTTTCGAATATTCAGATAAGTCTGTCAACCTACTGAGATTTCATATTTAGATATTGCCAAATTAAATTGTTACAGGGCAATTTCTCATACTATTTGGAGCTTTGGTAAAAAAAAACGTGAACCTGATTGGTCTGGATGGAGCCATTGCACGTGCATGCATTCACACAAACCACACCAACTACATTCACAAGGCAGCAATTCAGTATGACTGCAGGGCATGCAGCTTTGACAGTCACGGTCTGACTGGCAAAATAATGGGTGGGGGAGAAGAAATAATAACACAAAGTGTGGAGCCAACAAAAGGCAATGGGGAGGAGGTGGGAAAGAGGGAGAGTCGCACATGGAAGAGGTAGGGAAGTCCGAAGAACTGGCTGTTGATTGAATTGTGAGCAAGGGGCCTGTGGAAGCACCTTGTTGGCAGAGCACTACTGCGGTAACAGAATGGAAAGACACTTAAAAGTGCAAATGGTGAAGGAACTATAATGCCTCTGACTTGTCAAACAACCTCCCTGAAATAGCAACTAGATACACACTGGACTCAGTTGCAAAAGGAGGTACAGACAGCTCAAGGGCAATCGGCTGACATCTCCACAACCTCCCAGCGTCAGATTATCATGATGCTAAATTAGTCAAGTTTATGTTTCGTTAGGAACGTTCTCCAGTCTGGAAGATGGCAGAATGAATGGGGTGGGGAGTGGTGAGAGAAAGAGAAAATTTCCAGTATCAAGCCAAAAGTAACAGAGGCTGGATATTATCAGTAACCTGCTGACAGTCACCAATTGCTCTAAGCTTCCCTTTCAGTCGCTACTATCGTCTCTGGCCACAATCTGTTTCTTATTGGAAGACAAGGATTTACATACGAGAGGCTTGAAATTGGCGACACATGTCCACACCACCCATTTCTCTTCTCACTTTACCAGTTCACACTGGCCCTGTGCCTCATTCCACCCTTTCTTGTCCTTATCCTTTCTAGCTGACAGGATTCCTCTCTCCTTTTCCCCTCCTCTCTCTTGCACAATGTTTCTCGTGGTCTATTCCAAGCCCCTCCTTCGGGATTTACCCCAGTTACAGAAATCCCGGAACAATGGACTGTGATGTGAATTTGGGATCAGGAAGCCCTGAGCAGCTGGATCAGGAGAATTACCAAGAGCCAGGTGAGTGAACACCCTATTCAGCAGATTAACCCAAGGCCATAATCACAACCACAGCTTCAAGCAAACATTCTCAATTGCATTTTAGTTTGGAATTGATACAAGTAGAGCCCATTCTTTGACAATTTATCTTCCATTTTTCTCTTCTTCCCCCCTCCACCTTTCCAATTAATCGTGACTCCACTACCACTGCCAGGACACCCCAAGCATTTTTAAATTGCCAAAAAGTGCCAAAGGCAAAGTTCTCTACTATGCTAACAAGGGGAATTCAAATGAAGGGTCTTTGACTTAAAACATTAAGTCTGTTTCTCTTCCCACATACGCAGCCTGATCTGCTAAGTATTTATTTTTTTTCCTATTTTCACATAATGGAAGAACACAATCCTTGCTTGACCCATTTAGCTTTGATTCAAAACTCAAGACGTGCCCTTCACTATGCAGATCAGTACAGACCCTTTGGTCCATTGCAGATCTGGCAATCACTGTAATTGTTTATTTAACTGCTGTTCAAAGCCCTTATTCTAGATACTTAAATTCTTTTTCAAGTTTATAGAAAATTAAGGGCTGTTTGCAGATCTTCCATTAAAGTTAACACCTTTGAAATTATTCCTTATTTTAATGTATGATGAAATCATTATAATAATTATAATAAGTGCTATCGATTATATGCACTTTGTTGTTTTATGAAACAGTATTAAGGCCTTTTCTCCTTTAAAAGGGAGATTTCAAGTTTCACAACAGTCCTCTTAAACTTGATAATTCAGTTCCAAAATGTTGACAGTGTAATGAAACAAATCAGAGTTATAGTCATAGAGCACTACAGAACAGAAGCAGGCCCTTAGGCCAAGCTGTAATTTTGTCAGTCCAATTGACCTGCACCTAAACCATGCCACCCCCATATCCCTCCCATCCATGTCTTATCCAAACTTCTCTTAAATATTGGAATCAAAACTGCATCCACCACTTCCACTCGTTTGACATTCTCACCATCCTGGGTGAAGTTCCCCCTCAGGTTCCCCTTAAATATTTCACCTTTCACCCTTAACCTATGTCGTCTAGTTCTAGTTTCAGCCAACTAGAATCTCAGTCTGAGCTTTGTCACTGTAGTCCAAAATGCTAGAGAGACTTAACAGAACAGAGAAGTGGGGAAGGAGAATCAGTGAATTATACAGCAGAGGCCCCTTGGCCAATATGCTGGCACCAGGGAGGCTCTCAACATGCAGGTCATCGTGAAACAAGTTGAAGTTCTAGATCTGGATCAATGGGAACTGCAAAGGAATGAAGAACTCCTCACAGGTTAGCTACAGAAGAAAACAAGCCTTCCATCAACAGTGTCTTTCCTTGGAACATTCCAGAGGTGCTTTAAATCCCCCGAGGGACTTTAAGTGTGTTACTGTTGCAATGTGGAGAAACATGCTGGGCAAGTAGAGTACAAGAAGCTCTCACAAACACCAATCTGATACTGAATTAATCTGTTGGGAATAATATTGATAGAAAGAAATATTCACCAGGACACCCAAGGTGAACGTGCTTCCTTCTCACCTTACCCCTCTTGAAAATAAATGAAATGTGATCTCTAATCCAACAACACAGAACTCTCGCAATAATAGTCCTAGAGCATTACAGCACAGAAACAGGCCCTTCATCTCAACTAGTCCATGCCAAGCTGTGAGTCTGCCTATTCTTAACCTGCACCCAGACCATAAGCTTCCATACCCCTGCCATCTATGTACTTACCCAAATTTCTCTTAAATGTTGCAATTGAACCCAGATCCACTGGCAGCTCATTCCACACTCTCACCACCTTCTGAGTGAACAAGTTCCTCCTCAGTTTCCCCTAAATATTTCACCCTTAACCTATGACCATTAGTTCTAGTCTCACCCAACTTCAGTGGAAAAAGCCTGCTTGCATTTACCCTATCTATACCCTTCATAATTTTGTATGCCTCCCCTCAATCTCCTATGCAACAGGGATTAAACTACTAAACAATTCAACCTTTTCCTATTACTGAGCTTCTCAAGACTCAGCAACATCCTTGTAAATGGCCAGAGGTCACTTTTCACGAGTCGGGCCAGAGGTCAAGAGGCTGTGGGTCAGCAGTCGCTCCCCACAGAAATACCGAGTTTGACCTGTTGCTCTCCTCGATGCTGACGGAGGATGTTTACAGGATTCCAAGCCATATGCAGTTATTGTTGTGAACTGTAGCTTATACTGGTTTCTTTCTGTTCTTGTGTTTTCTTTTCTGTTGCCGATTGGTGGGTGGGCAATATGTTACTTGTTTTGGGTGAGGGAGGGGTTGGGGATTTGAGGTTTGGTGTTCTTGTTGGTATTTTTCCATGTGAGCGATCTGCTAGATTTTTCTGAGACAGAGGTTGGGGGGGGCGGTTGGCGATGTTCTCGCTGATTTTTTTTTGCATGGGAGGGGCTTGGGGGTTAGGGGTTTGATGTTTTAGCTTCAGTGTCCAGGTGGGTAATCTGCTAGTTTTTGTGCAAGGGAAGTTTGGGGGGGGAGGGGAAGGTGGGGTTGGGGTTTTCAAGTTTTCCTTCTTTTCCTTTTTCATGCAGGGGTGAGGAAAGGGTTTGGATATCTTTTCTTATAAAGATTTTCATAGTTTTTCTGTATTTTCATGGCTATCTGGAGAAGACTAATCTCCCAGTTGTACGTACTTTGATAATAAAATGATCCTTTGACATCTTTCCTGTAGCTAGGTGACCAGAATGGCATACAATATTCCAAATCAGGCCTCGGCAACATCTTACATAACTTCAACTTAACATCCCAACCCTGCACTCAGTAGTTTGATTTATGAAGGCCAATGTGCCAAAAGCTCTTTTTATGACCCTATCTACATGTGATACCATTTTCAAGGAATTATGGATCTGTATTTCCAGATCTCTCTGATGTACTGCACTCACTAGTATCGTACCAGTCACTGTGCAAGTCCTACTCTAACCGTCCTTCCAAAGTGCAAGACTTCACAATAGACGCACGTTTTCCCCTCAAGTATCTAACGTGGGCCCTGAAGCCTCAAACTTCTAATTCAAAGGAGAGAACACATAATCAGACACTGGAAAGTTAAAGCAAACCTACCACTGGTACTTTGTCAGTTCTGGACCCCTGGTTGCCCACTGCAAAGTGGGCAGAGAACAATTACAAAGCTGGAACAGCTCCACTTGCACTAATTGGTAGACTGATTACATAACTGGACTGGCACCTACCAGTCTGGACCATTGTCTTAGCAACATTGACTCTACTCAGACTGAGGCAAATGGTGAACTCAAGTTCACTTAATTAAATGCATAGAATTTGCAAACTAATGTCCATTGCAGGTACCATGAAGTTACTAGGCTGTAAGATATATAAATAAATATCTTCTTGGCTGACATCCTTCAAAGTCAGAAACCTACAACTTACCCCAGTCTGGCCGATACATGAGCCAAGACCCACCATTGTGTTTGACTCCCCACTACTGCTTCAGCTGCCAGTCAGGGCTGGACAATAAATGCTGATATTGTGCCAGCAGAGCCAGGACCTCTTAAACAGCAAGGGAAAAATCTGAAGATACGTTATAAATCTGATACAAATAACCAAAATCAAAAGATCAGCCATGGCCTTCTTATTCTGGCTCTTCCCCCTCTCCCCCCTCCCTTCCTTTCCAGTCCCTATGAAGTCTCAGCCTGAAATATCAGCTGTTTACTTCCATCATAAACGCTGCCTGACCTGTTGAGTTCTTCCAGCATTTTGTGTGTGCTGCTTAAAATCAAGGTCACATGTCAAATTCTATAAAATTCACTGTGAATTCCAACAAAACACCCATTATAAGGAGAAAAAGTGGGAGGACTGTTACCAGACCTCTCAGTGGGACACAACACTTTCCTTTCCCCACCCCCAAAACAAAATGCAACCCAGCTCAAAATGTGTGAATGGTTGCCTTCCATTTTCATGGAGTTATTCTTTTCAGGAGCCCAAAACAAGTCTGGAAAGCTACTTTACAGCACCATATCGGAACTGCTCTGTCCGCACAGGACCAGAGGCATTTACCGACCAGACTGTGATCAGTCAGGGCTGGAGGCTGAATTACTTGCACTCAGTTTGCCTAAAACAGGACGAGGTAATATCCCCAACAGCTGCCTTATCTGAATTCAACACTCTATGGATTTTCACCTAGTGTATTCATTCAGAGTAGTCAGGAAGGAGCACAAGTGATTAGTGTGCTTAAAAACCTGATTACATCTCAAGAGCAGTGACGCAGAGCTCAAGACATAGGGTTGACCCAATTGCTCTTTAACCCCTTCGGCACAAGGTACAGAAGAGAGCATTAAATTCAGAACAGAGAGATATGACTTTGATCAGCATTCACCCCATTTCTCCACAGGATCTTCAACAGACCCAGGGGCCGAGACTTGGAAGACAAGGATCTCTCTTTAGGAGGAGGAATTTCTTTAGCCAGAGGGTGGTGAATCTGTGGCATGATTTAAAAAAAATTTATTTAGCAATACAGCGCAGAATAGACACTTCCAGCCCTTTGAGCCATGCTGCCCTAGAAACCTCCAACAAACCTGATTAACCCTAACCTAATCATAGGGCAATTTACAATGATAATTAACCTACCTGGTATGTCTTAGCACTGTGGGAGGAAACCAGATTCCTTACAGAATGGTGCTGCAATGCTCCAAGCTGTAGAAGTGTCATGCTAACTACTACACTAATAATCATTGCCACAGACCACTGTGAAGGCCAAGTCACTGAGTATACTTAAAGCGGAGGTTGGTTCTAGATTAGTAAAGGTATCAAAAGTTATGGGGAGAATGGTATTGAGAAGGAGAATAAATCAGCCATAATTAAATAACTGAGGCCAAATGGCCTGATTCTGCTTGTATGCTTAATGGTCAATGGTAAAGTAATACTCATGAAGGAGTACTGGAAGTGGTGGGCAGAAGGCCAGTTTCTCTGCTGTTCAACTCCGATCAGAATTGGCAGGTGGTGAGAAAGAGGAAAATAAAAGAGGCAAAATTAGGAAAAAAATAAGTCACAATGAACCTGGGTGAATTACAATGAGGAGAAGGAAAAGCTTTCTTGTCAGAGCATTGATCTGCTTGATTTGAGTCGGCCTTGAATGGGAGTACGTGAATTGAGTCTGATGCATCAGGATATACAGTGATTGACTGTGGATGGAAATACATTCTACTTGTGTCTCCAAAGTGGAAGGTTTAATGTATTTCAGATCAGTTCTTCCCTTCCAAGGACTTCTTGCTTCTAAATCGTAGTCAGATACAGCCACAAACCAACCCTACACTGATCACACACTGCTGAAAACTTGCTCCACACTAAGGTGGAGACTGACAGTGAGACTAAGTATGAAACTGGTTGGGTGGAGGAGTGACTGGGGGAAGGCTGGCTGAACTGATACAAGAAGAGCCATCTCAGCAGCAAGCACACACCTTCCCTATGTCTTCAGCCTCTCACAGACCCCACCGCTCCCGGACACTCTCTCGTTTCCCCTCTACCGTTGCGCAGAAGATACAGAAGCCTGAAAGCACATACTGTAGCGATGTGCTACACACAGCGCTAGAATAACCACACGGAGTCAGTGAGTTAGAGTTGCGATGAAAGAGATTTATTCAAACTTCATGGCCCACTTTAAAGCCTTCCCGTTCCCGCCCTCCCTGGGCGGGACTACTGTGGGGAATGCATATTCCCAGACCCTTTCTGTGCGCGGGATTTTCCCCCTGCTGGTGAAGATGGCCTGGCGCCCTTTTTGCTGCCGGCCCTCTGCCTGCGCGCGCTGTTTCGTGAGCCGGTTCGTGGGTGCCAGAAAGTGGGTCGCCACATAACCCCCCCCCAGAACCGGCGATACCTCCCCCAATGTCCACAGTCTGGATCGGCCTCTGTTTGGGAGGTCTGCCCCTGCGCCGCGGTGCCTGAGCCTGGACCGGTTGCGCCAAGTCCACATGGGCCGGTTTGAGTCGGTCCACCGTGAAAACCTCCTCTCTCCTCCCAATGTCCAGTACGAACGTGGACCCGTTGTTCCTGATCACCTTAAACGGCCCCTCGTAGGGCCGCTGTAGCGGTGCCCGGTGTCCGCCCCGTCGTACAAAAAGAAACTTACAGTTCTGCAGGTGTTTGGGTACGCAGGTCGGGCTCTGTCCGTGCTGTGAAGTGGGTATGGGGGCCAGGTTACCAAGCCTCTCCCGTAGTCTGTCCAGGACTGCTGTGGGTTCTTCCTCTTGCCCCCTTGGGGCTGGTATCCACTCTCCTGGGACGACCAGGGGCGCGCCGTACACCAACTCGGCCGACGAGGTGTGTAGATCGTCCTTGGGCGCCGTGCAGATTCCGAGCAGGACCCAGGGAAGTTCGTCCACCCAGTTAGGCCCCTCCAGGCGGGCCATGAGAGCCGATTTCAGGTGACGGTGGAAGCGCTCCACTAGTCCGTTCGACTGTGGGTGGTAGGCAGTTGTGTGGTGTAGCTGAGATCCTAAAAGTCTGGCCATAGCCGACCACAGGCTGGAGGTGAACTGGGCGCCCCTGTCAGAGGTAATGTGGGCCGGTACCCCAAAGCGTGCTACCCAGGTTGCGATCAGTGCTCGGGCGCAGGATTCGGAGGTGGTGTCGCTGAGCGGGACTGCCTCTGGCCATCTGGTGAACCGGTCTATCATAGTTAGGAGGTACCGCGCTCCTCGTGACACTTGCAGGGGCCCCACAATATCCACATGGATGTGGTCGAACCTCCGGCGGGTGGGTTCGAACCGCTGTGGCGGAGCCTTGGTGTGCCGCTGCACCTTGGCCGTTTGGCACTGCATACACGTTTTGGCCCATTCACTGACCTGTTTACGAAGTCCATGCCACACGAACCTGTTGGAGACCAGCCGGACAGTTGTCCTGATGGAGGGGTGCGCTAAGTTGTGAATGGATTCGAACACCCGCCGGCGCCAGGCTGCTGGGACAACGGGGCGGGGTTGGCCGGTAGCTACGTCACACAGTAGGGTCCTCTCACCTGGGCCTACGGGGAGGTCTTGGAGCTGCAAACCGGAGACTGCAGTCCTGTAACTGGGGATCTCAGCGTCTGCCTGCTGTGCCTCTGCCAGCGCTGTATAGTCCACCCCCTGGGACAGGGCCTGTATGGTAGGTCTGGAAAGTGCGTCTGCCACGACATTGTTCTTTCCAGAGACATGCCGGATGTCCGTCGTGTACTCGGAGATGTAGGACAGATGTCGCTGCTGGCGGGACGACCAGGGGTCGGACACCTTAGTGAACGCAAAGGTAAGCGGTTTGTGGTCTGTGAACGTGGTGAAGGGCCTACCTTCTAAGAAGTACCTGAAATGCCGGATTGCCAGGTATAGTGCCAATAGCTCCCGGTCGAAAGCACTGTATTTGAGTTCGGGTGGTCGTAGGTGTTTGCTGAAGAACGCCAGGGGTTGCCAGCGACCCTCGATGAGTTGTTCCAGCACTCCACCGACTGCTGTGTTGGAAGCGTCCACCGTGAGGGCAGTAGGAACGTCCGTTCTGGGGTGCACTAGCATCGCGGCGTTTGCCAAGGCTTCTTTGGTTTTAACGAAAGCGGTTGCGGCCTCTTCGTTCCAGGTAATGTCCTTGCCCTTACCCGACATTAGAGTGAACAAGGGGCGCATGGTTCGGGCTGCTGAGGGGAGGAAACGGTGGTAGAAATTCACCATACCCACGAATTCCTGCAAGCCTTTGATTGTGTTGGGTCGGGGGAAGTGGCGGACCGCGTCTACCTTGGCGGGCAGCGGGGTTGCCCCATCTTTAGTAATCCTGTGGCCCAGGAAGTCAATGGTGTCGAGTCCAAACTGGCATTTGGCTGGATTGATTGTAAGGCCGAATTCACTCAGGCGGGAGTAGAGCTGGCGGAGGTGGGACAGATGCTCCTGCCGACTACTGCTGGCTATGAGGATGTCGTCCAAATAGATGAATGCAAAGTCCAGGTCGCGTCCCACCGCGTCCATTAGCCGCTGGAAAGTCTGTGCGGCATTCTTTAGACCAAACGGCATTCGGAGGAATTCGAAAAGTCCGAACGGGGTGATAAGTGCTGTTTTGGGGATGTCGTCCGGATGTACAGGGATTTGATGGTATCCCCGGACGAGGTCTACCTTGGAAAAGATCCTTGCGCCATGTAGGTTTGCTGCGAAGTCTTGAATGTGCGGCACAGGGTAGCGGTCTGGCATTGTAGCCTCGTTCAGTCTGCGGTAGTCACCGCATGGTCTCCAGCCCCCTGTTGCCTTGGGCACCATGTGAAGGGGGGAGGCCCATGGGCTGTCGGACCGTCGTATGATCCCTAATTCCTCCATCTTCTTGAACTCCTCCTTCGCCAGTCGGAGTTTGTCCGGGGGAAGCCTTCGAGCACGGGCGTGGAGGGGTGGTCCCTGGGTCGGGATGTGGTGCTGTACTCCGTGTCTGGGCATGGCTGCCGTGAACTGCGGTGTCAGTACTGATGGGAAATCCGCCAGGACCCTGGTGAATTCATCATCGGACAGCGTGATGGAGTCCAGGTGTGGGGCTGGCAACTGTGCTTCACCCAGGGAGAACGTTTGAAAAGTCTTGGCGTGGACCAATCGCTTCCCTTGCAAGTCGACCAGCAGGCTGTGGGCTTGTAGAAAATCTGCCCCCAGCAGTGGTTGGGCCACGGCGGCCAGTGTGAAGTCCCACATGAACCGGCTGGAGCTGAACTGTAGCCGCACCGTGCGGGTGCCGTAAGTTCGTATTGTGCTGCCATTAGCGGCCCTCAGGGTGGGTCCCGGTTCTCTGTCGCGGGTGTCATAACTCGTTGGAGGTAAGACGCTGATCTCCGCTCCGGTGTCGACCAAAAAGCGGCGTCCCGACTGCTTGTCCCAGACGTACAGGTGTCTGTCCTGATGGCCAGCCGCCGTAGTCATCAGCGGTGGCTGGCCCTGGCGTTTCCCGGGAATTTGCAGGGTGGTCTGCAGCGGCGGGCCTCCGTGCCCCACCGCTGGTGGTAGAAACACCATTGTTCGTTGGGCTCCTCACTCCCGTCGCCGGGTTTTGTAGGCTGTGCTGCCGGGCCTGGTCTGGTCTGTCGTTGGGCACGCGGCTTGGTGATCTGTGCGACGGATGCCCCTCTCTCTTTCCTGGCATTCCACAGCACATCTGCTCGGGCCGCCACCTCCCGGGGGTTGCTGAAATCTGCGTTGGACAGCAGCAGGCATATGTCCTCGGGCAGTTGCTCTAGGAACGCCTGCTCAAACATGAGGCAGGGTTTGTGTCCTTCAGCCAGGGCCAGCATCTCGTTCATTAATGCTGACGGCGGCCTGTCTCCCAAACCATCCAGGTGCATTAAGCGGCGTGCTCGTTCGCGCCGTGAGAGTCCGAAAGTCCTTATGAGCAGGGCTTTGAATGCTGTGTATTTGCCGTCCTCCGGGGGCGACTGTATAAACTCCTCAACTTGTGCAGCAGTCTCCTGGTCGAGGGAGCTCAGCACATAGTAGTAGCGAGTGGACTCCGAGGTTATCTGCCGAATGTGGAATTGTGCTTCTGCTTGTTCGAACCATAAATGGGGTCGCAGCGTCCAGAAGCTTGGCAGTTTTAACGAAACTGCGTGAACAGATGCAGTGTCGGTCATCTCTGGTCCAAATATCGTTTGGGCCGTCGGGGTCACCAATTGTAGCAATGTGCTACACACAGCGCTAGAATAACCACATGGAGTCGGTGAGTTAGAGTTGCGATGAAAGAGATTTATTCAAACTTCGCGGCCCGCTTTAAAGCCTTCCCGTTCCCGCCCTCCCTGGGCGGGACTACTGTGGGGAATGCATATTCCCAGACCCTTTCTGTGCGCGGGATTTTCCCCCTGCTGGTGAAGATGGCCCGGCGCCCTTTTTGCTGCCGGCCCTCTGCCTGCGCGCGCTGTTTCGTGAGCCGGTTCGTGGGTGCCAGAAAGTGGGTCGCCACACTACCACCAAGTTCAAGGACAGATTCTATCCTACTGTTATAACACTTGAACAGATTCTCTAGTATGATAAAACAGACTTTGGATCTCACAGTCTAACTCATTATGGCCTTGCACCTTGTACATTGCCTGCTTGCATTGTACGTTCTCTGTAACTGTAACACTTTATTCTGCACTGTTATTGTTTTACCGTCAATGCAGTGCTGCAGCTAAACAATATGTACGGATGACACTCTGTAGCTCAAACCTGACAATAAGAAACTAATTTACCAATCTGCCACACTCTGAGGTGAAGGCAAGGCAGTGAAAGAGTTGACAAATTCAGGACTGGTGGGCTGGAATGCAGAGAAGGAAGTGGGGTGGGGCGGGGGGAGATTTTGGAAGTGGTTAATTAGCTGTGAGATTTAAATCTGAAACAACTTCCGTATTTAACTCCCATTGAGAAGAAGTGATAATCATGCCCAATTTTAACATGGTTCTCAGCTGGAATTTAATTAAATAACACATGGTCATCTAAGTTTAATGCCCTTATCTTCTACCTTTTTATTTCACTCACACAGTAATTTCCTCATGATTTTCTCATGGCAGTGATTCTGTGGGTAAGGTTCTCTAAACTGTTCTAATCTTGTTCCCTTCCACTTTGCCAAAGGCAGACAATCCTCGCTGATTGGTTGGAGTAGCCAAGTGACCAAGCTTTGTGGCTGAGTTAACTCTTAAGCACTGCCAGGATTATCTGACTACAGTGGGTATGACAGGCAACTCAATGCTGCCCTGAGCTTCACTTTGTACGGCAGAGGCTGCTGGCTAGCAATTGAAAGCATGGGCTCCACCTGAATTTTTAAACCTGGGGAATGGTGCAGGACAAACTGAGCAACCAATTTGTCTCACCCATCAAGAGTAAGGTGAGCAGGGATAAGAATGGGACTAGGTGTCAGGACCATTGGGACCTTCAATGTGTTCACTATTTGTGAGCTGAAGAGGGCTTACTGGGACACCTTCTGTTAAATCATTTTCTCCTCTTCACTAAGACAATGCCACTCACTCCTCCAACACTTCAGAAAGCAAGAAACAGAATAGGTCCCACCCTTTACAAAATTATCCCATAATACAAGTTTAGCAGGCAGATACATTAGGGATATTTAAGAAACTCTTAGATTGACACATGGGTGAAAGAAAAATGGAGGGCAAAGTGGGAGGCAAGGGCTAGATTGATCTTAGAGTAGGTTAAAGGGCCTGTATTGTGCCGTACTGTTCCATGTCCTACCACTGTCTTTATGTGGAGTGAATGTGGTTGTTATAAACAGTGATCTCTTCATTCTTAGGTGAATTCAGGAAAGTATGGGGGTGATGTCAGAGGTACAGTTTTTTTTAAATACTGAGTGCCGGGTGCACGGAACGCACTGCCAGGGGTGGTGATAGAAGCAGATACATTTGAGACATTTAAGCGACTCTTAGATCGACATGTGGATGATAGAAAATAGAGGGATATGTGGGAGGAAAGGGTTAGATTGATCTTAGAGGAGTGTAAAAGGGCCTGTGCTGTGTAGTACTGTACTGTTCTATGTGGCACACTGACACAGCTGCGTGCAAAACCATGAATGATCTGCACTCTTGTGTTTGCAGGTGTGTGAGACCGTTCCCATCAAGGTCTCAGACAAACACAGGCAGCACTCTGAAGCAGGGATGTACTTCTAAAAGCTCTAAATCAAACTTCTGGTGGGTTTGGACTAGTTGATGACACTTCACATCCAACCCCTGCCCACTCCCTTGCATTAAACAGTGAATGATTCTATGGGACTTTGCTTGACCCCTAGATGAAAACCCATCACAGAATAACCAAAAGAGATCCTGTAGCGGCTGGAAATCCAGAGTATCACATACAAAATGCTGGAGGAACTCAGCAGGTCAGGAAGCATCTATAGAAATGAATAAAATAGTGGACATTTTGGGATGAGACCCTACATCAACATAATCACTACATTATCACCCTACAACATCAGGCTCCTGAACCAGCATGTACAACTTCACTCACAACACTGAACTGATTCTACAATTCAGTGGTGGGCAAATTGATGGAGAAGATCCTGCAAGGCAGGATTTATGAGCATTTGGAGAGACATAATCTGATTCGGGATAGTCAGCATGGCTCTGTCAAGGGCAGGTCATGCCTTATGAGCCTGATTGAACTAAACAGGATGTAACTAAACACACTGATGAAGGTAGAGCAGTGGATGTAGTGTATATGGATTTCAATAAGGCATTTGATAAGGTTCCACATGTAAGGCTCCTTCAGAAAGTAAGGAGGCATGGGATCCAAGGAGACCTTGCTGTCAGGATGGAAGAGACCCAGACAGAATATGAGGTGTTGTTCCTCCAACCTGAGTGCGGCTTAATTGTGGCAGTAAAGTCCTCTCCTATCAGATTCCTTCTTCTGCCTCTGTCAATGTGTTTCTTCAGTCCTTTACCTCATCCACCCATCACCTCCCAGCTTCTCACTTCACCATCTGTTCCCCCATACCTGGTCTCGCCTATCAAGTTTATACCCCCTCCCCCTCATCACCTCCTTTTTCCAGCTTCAGTCCCTTTCCTTTCCATTCCTGATGAAGACTCTCAGTCCGAAACATCAACTATTTATTCCCCTCTAATGACACCACCTGACTTTCCGAGTTCCTCTAGCACCGTGTGTGCGTGTGCCCATCTCTGTCTCTGTGTGCCATTCTCACAGTTCGCCAGCTGCATTGGCAGCAAAGACACACCAAGTAACTGCTGCATGTGTGACCTCTGAAATCTGAAAAATACACTGAGCACATCTTTCATAATATCCAGTAACTAATTAAAAAGTGAAGAAAACAAGCTCAGGTGCTAGTGTGTGAATCAGTGATCAATTATCTCTGCAGCTAACAATGCCATGTATTTCCTTTTCCCATGGGTGTTCTGTGCACCAGAGGTGGCCCAGTTTAAGGTGAAGGGAGGACACTCTCAGCAGCTTGGGCTTGGTAGGGCAAATCACTCAGCCTAGCTACAAACTTACATTTTAATTTTATAGCCCACCCAATTAAAAATAATGCAGTAAGAGGCCATCTTACATCTACATAATTGGTTCTTTTGCATTCAACTCTGTGACTTATACCATTTATGGACATGTGTTTTAGTTGGAGAAATTTACTAAGGTAGAAATACAGAGCCACGAGGTAATGTTGCAGCTCTTAAACTCTGGTTAGACCACACTTGAGAGTATTGTGTTCATTTCCGGTTGCCTCATTATAAGAGTGTGGAAACTTTAGAGAGGGTGCAGAGATTTGCCTAGATTTTGCTTGGATTAGACAGCATGTCCTAAGAGGAGAGCATGGGCAAGATAAGATTTTTCCTGGGGCGGAAATGGCTAATACAACTTTAAGGTGTTTGGAGGAAAGTATAGAGAGGATATCAAAGTTAGTTTCTATTTAAGAGAAAGGTGGGTGTGAGGAATGCACTCCGAGGTGGAGGTAGAGGCAGAGACATTAGAGAGATTAAAGAGACTCTTAGATAGGCACATGGTTGATAGAAAACTGGAGGGTTATGTGGGAGGGGAGGGTTAGATTGATCTTGGAGTAGGTATAAGGTTGGCACAACATCGTGGGCCGAAGGGCCTGTACTGTACTGCTCTATGTCCTTAATTGTTATCTTACTCATAAAATCAATTACTGTTTTAAATAATAGAGGTTTTGCAATGGTCACAGAAAATCTCACGTTTCCCCCTTGTTAAACACACTTCCTAATCCTGACAAAATTTGACAACTAAAAAATATTCACTTGCTGCCTATGAAATGGCTGCCAACTTTAGAGAAGGATGCAGGGGACATGGAGTTATTGGAAGAGAATTATATCTGTCACTCTCCCTGGGCAATATGGGACACTGGGAACTTCAGCCCAGGAAATCTTGTTAGAATTTAAGTCCTGACAGAAAGGGATTACTAACAAGGTGACAAGTCAGTCTGAGGTCCCAAAGGAGGGGGGAAATCATTCCAAGTGGAACACTCTGTTCGAAAGTAAATTTACCCTTCACTGAGCATTAATGTATTATAGAAGCTGAGCTGCCTAAACCAATTGATGTTGATGAGAGAACTAGAACCTAATGTTCAATATTGCATCATTGGAGAAATTCTCCCAATTCCAAAATTATCAATGACCAGCTGAGACTCTGTCACTAACCACAGTGTCTCTTCAGTGAGCAATACCTTGAACCTTCAATAGAAATATTTTGAGAGCATAGCTTGTCCCCTCTTATCTCGATCTTGCTTAACTCGTGTTTCATGTGCAAGCCTATTCAATGGATCTCAGCAGGGTTATTCCACTCTTTATCACAGATGAGTCCAATGCTGCCCTCAGCTGGACAATGGGACATTGCCATATGCTCTTGCCAGCACATCTACTCTGTAGCTCTGGGACAGTGCAAATTTCTTGGTGGCTTCTCTCCTCATCCTCTAACCTACGGATATGGAAGGTCAACAATCATTTCCTGTTAACTTAAAATATAGATTTTAAGGGAAACAAAATATTCAAATTAAACTATATATTTAAAATGAGATCATTGAAAAGCAGATTTAGGCCATTCGGCCAGTTGAGACTGCTCCGGCATTTCATCATGGCTGATTTATTATTCCTCTCAACCCCATTCTCCTACCTTCTTCCCATAACCTTTGAAGCCCTCTCCCATGTCAGTGTATCCTTTCTTAAATAAGGGGCCCAAAACTGCTCACTCCAAAAATATTCCAATGGGAATCTGACCAATGCCTTCTAAAGCCTCAGCATTAGATCTTTGCTTTTATATTCTAGTCCTCTTGAAACTAATGCTAACATTGTATTTGCTTTCCTTACTACCGACTCAAGCTGCAAGTTAACCTTTAGGGAATCCTGCAAGAGGGCTCTCAGTCTCTTTGCACTTTTGATTTCAGAATTCACTCCCAGTTTAGAAAATCCTTTACATCTTTATTCCTTGAACTAGAATCATTCACTAGTTGGGACAGCAATGCTGGCACCCACTGGTCTGTATGTTCCAACACGCTGAACAGTTTCTTTCAGTTGAAGGGGAACTCTTGAGACCAAACTTAAAGAAATAACAAATCTGCTAACATCTAGATTATGGTGGCCGATTCTCTGTGCAGAAATATGGCCAAAGTCTGCACTAATGTACACGTTAGAGCATTACATTTAAAAACTCTCATGTGATTTAAGGACCCCACAACTTACAGATGCAATTTCAAGGATTGTACAACTCATGCTCTCAGTATTATTTATGCATATATGTGTACTTATTTGCTCAATTTGTCCTTTGCACAGTTCAGTTTTAGTTTATACATGGCTTTTCATAAATTCTATTGTATTTCTTTATTTTCCTATAAATGCCTGCAAGAAAATGAATCTCAAGATGGTATATGGTGGCAGATAGTGCTTTGATAAAAAATTTACTTTGAACTTTGAGTCTCTCTTGATAAAAGGCTCTTTATAATTTATATTCAGAGTCAAGTTTTTGAGCCTTGAGGTACAAGAACCTTAGGTCCCACACCCGGTTCGGGAACAGTTATCAGGCTCCTAAATCTAGCAAGGAT
The DNA here is from genome assembly GCF_963921235.1 of Mobula hypostoma. NCBI lineage: Eukaryota > Metazoa > Chordata > Chondrichthyes > Myliobatiformes > Myliobatidae > Mobula > Mobula hypostoma. The sequence goes on along the minus strand of NC_086119.1, from coordinate 4,937,220 downwards.
AACTTCACTCACCTCAACACTGAACTGACTTCACAACCTATGGACTCACTTTCAAGTACTCTATAACTCATGTTCTCAGTACTATTTATTTATTACTATTTTATTTTGTATTTGCAGTTTGCCTTACTTTGCAGATTGGTTGTTTGTCAGTCTTTGTGTGCAGTTTTTCATTGATTCTATTGTATTTCTTTGTTCTACTGTGAATGCCTACAAGAAAATGACATATACTTTCTTTGATAATATATTTACTTTGAACTTTGCATTTAAAGATTTTCTCTATCCAAACACACAATAGTCATCGTTTCTCAAAGCCTTATTGTCAATGGATATTAACTCTGACAAAGGGGGACTGTGTAATGTGTTCCTCTTCCATTATCCATGTACACAGTCATTTAGCCGAACAATGAACAATGAGCAGTGGGAATTCCTGTGAATGTAAACAATCTACATCACACTGGAGGTTATTTTATTGGCACAGAGTGCAATTATCACACAGAAATAAAGCTCCAGTAGACAAGGCAGCAAAACATAGACACGAGATTCTGGAGATGCTGGAAATCTTGAACAACACCCACTAAAATTCTGGAGGAACTCATCAAGTCAAGCAGCATCTATGCAGGGAAATAAACAGTCAAAACTTTGGGCCAAGCCCCTTCATTAGGCTGTGATGTAGGGACTGTATTTTTGATATATGGCAATACCATAGCTAACTTGCACAAAGCAACATGCTAACAACCAGTGTAATAAATGCAATACCTGTCCTTGCACCACCTCCTTCAGCGCCATTCAGGACCCTGATCAGTCCTTCCTGATGAGGCAACACTTCACCTCAGTCTGTCGGCGTCACCTATTATATCTGGTGTGGTCTCCTCTATAATCAGTGTGACCCAACAAAAAAATGGGGGACCACTTTGCTTAGCAGCTTCACTCCATCCATCTGAAAAGACAGGATTTCCCATGCCCACACATTTAAATTTGACATCCCATTCCAACATGCCAGTCTATGCCACGATGAGGCCAAACTCAAGTGGGAGGAGCAACTCCTCATACCATGTTTGGCCTCCAACCTGACAGCATTAATACTGATCTTACCAACTTCCAGTCATTTCTCCCCCTCCCCTTCTTTCTTTTCCATTCCCCATCCTGGCCCCCCCTCACCCTTTCTCTTCTCCTCACCTGCCCATCACCTCCCTCTGGTGCCTCCTCCTGTTTCTTCAATGGTCCTCCCCTGTCAGACCCTTCCTTCAGCCTTTTACCTCTTTCACTTATCACCTCCCAGCTTCTGACTTCATCTCCCCTTCCCCACCTTCTCCCTCACCTGGTCTCACCTATCACCTGCTGGTCCTCCTCCTCCTCCTTTCTTATTCTGCCTTCTGCCCCCTTCTTTTCCAGTCCTGATGAAGGGTCTCAGCCTGAAACATCAACTGTTCCCTCCATAGATGCTGCCTGACCTGCTGTGTTCCTCCAGCATTCTGTGTGTTGGTCTGGATTTCCAGCATCTGGAGAATTTCTCGTATTTATAGTAAGGAAGAGAGGTAATTACTGGCCCAGAAATGGAGCACAGCTCCTCTGATTTTCTCTGAAATAAAGCCACGTCTTTGAGACAGCCAAGGTCTCTCCAAATCATCAGCTCTTCTGAACAGGGAGGAAGTGACAAAGGAAGTAACCTTTGACCCAGGAGACTCAGTATTATAACCCTGTGTGGATTACGGACTCAAGTCTCTCTAATGGGGCCCTAACATACAATTAGAGATTTAGAAAACGAGAATGATAACAATTAAGCTGTGAATGATATTCTGTATGACCCTGAACTAGTGAATCTTGTTAAAATTAAATGCTAATACATTGCACTATTTTAGATATTTAGACTCCAGAAATAACCCTGTACACACAGTAAGTCCTCATTATCTGCTGGCTTACTATTCACAGATCTGCATACTGAAGGTTAAGTCAGGATCAGGAATGTTTATGTATTTATTTTAGAGATACAATGCAGAACAGGGCCTTCTGGCCCAACAAACCGCACCACCCAGCAGCCCACTAATTTAACCCTAGCCTAATCACAGGACAATTTACAATGACCAATTAACCTACTAACCAGCAAGTCTTTGGACTGTGGTAGGGACCTGGAGCTCCTGGAGGAAACACATGTGGTCACAGGGAGAATGTAGGAACTCCTTACAGATGGCATTGGAACTGAACCTGCTGAGCTGCAATAGCGTTGTGTTAACCGCTATGTTACTGTGGTGCCCTGTTTTGGCGGGGGGGGGGCAGTCAGGAGTATAGAAATCATTGAATATCAGTAGGATAGAAACATGAGCAGGTTTATATACAAGTTGAAACCCACACTAGGAATTGTTTTTCAATGGGACGGTTGACATTATGTCTCTCCGCAGCTTTAATGCCATTGCTGATGCCTTTGGAGGTTTTCTGTTACCCACTCCCCAAGCCTATTCCCTACAATCATAAGTGTTTAGGATCTCTGTACCAAATGCCAGATGGCATCAAACTCCAGATTCAAACATGGTTCGTTGCTCTGGATGGTGAGGGACAGGAGAGGCATCCACATTCAGGAACTAACCAGGCCGCAGGCCATTCTGGCTCTGGCGCTGTGTAATAGATCAGGGATAATTAATGCTCTCACAGTAAAGGGTCTCTTTGGAAAGTATGATCAGACCTTGGAAAATTATAATTCATTTTGAACATGAGAAACTTGGATCTGAAGTTAGTGTCCTGAACTTACTTAAAGGAATCTGCAATGTAACTAGGACAGAGGTGGTTAAAGTGGACTGGGAAAATAGTCAACAGGTAAGAAGGGACATGAGCAGATCCTGAAAGAGATATGTAATGAAACTCAAAAGGAACAGACAAGAATAACTAAAAGCCTCAAGAGGAAGAAATGCACTTTGTTGTTACCTAACAAAGTTAAGGATGGTATTATATCAATAAGATATAATGCTAACCCTAGTAAAGGTTAGCAATAGATCAAAAGATTGTGAAATGTTTAGATAGTAGTAAACTGTGATGGAAAAAAATATAAAGAGGGAAAAGACAGAATGAGAGTAAATCAGCAAATAGCAGAAAATAAGAATTTCTATAGGTAGTTTAGAAAAGTAGCTAAAACAAGCATTGGTCTCACAGAGGACAAGATTAAGGATTAATAATGAGGAAAAAATGGTAGATTTTATTTGGATCAATTTTAATTTTTGAAGAAACTATGATAGCAAATGATCACGGTTCAATGGGAATGTTGCAGCTAAAATAATCTCCATTGGAAGAGAAGATACCTTTGTAACTTATGGGTCAAATACCCTGCATCACAGGCTTTTTAAGGAAATGAGTGAAGGGACAGTGGATGCAGTGGGTGTAACCAACTAAAGGCCCCAGAGTATCAGAAAACTGCAAGTACGCTATCATCGAAGAGAGGGATGACAGAAAGCAGGGGTCTAAAGATCAGTTACATCTGCCAGCTTAATATTCACCATTGAGGGACAGCTAGAATCCATTACTAAGATTAAAGATTAGCTTTATTGGTTACATGTACATTGAAACACTCTGAAAAGTGTCATTTTGCGTCAAATCAAACCAGCACGCACTGTACTGGGCAGCCCGCTGGTGTCACTGCGCTCACAGTGCCAACATGCCATGCCCAAAACTCACTGACCCTAACGGTACATCTTTAGAATGTGAGCGAAAACCAGAGCAGCCAGAGGAAACACTCTGTCATGGATGAGAATGTACAAACTCCTCACAGACGATGGCAGGAATCAAACCCCAATCTTACAGCTGGCTGCTGTAAAGTGTTGTGCTAAATGCTATGCTAATATTAAGAAAATCATGAGGCAATTAAGTTTAATTAAGGGACTTCAAACCATAGTAACAAGGGGGGAGATCCTCAAATGAGGCCTCATAGATGCAACCGGGGAAGGGGTGGGTGGAAGTGATCACTTTGTTGAGTGTTTACCACAGGTCTCCTAACAACATAAGCTAGGTAGATGAGAAGTGTGACACAAGAGTAATAGGGTTATAGTTGTAAGGATTTCAACTGGCTCCAACATTTACTGTAAAAGGCTTGGGGAAGTGGATCAGGAAATGTTTAATATATCTTAGAGAGCTTTTTTCAGCCAGTATGTAGACTTTGTCTTATTGAATATTGGAGCAGGTTTGAGCAGCCACAGAGCTATTCCTGCTGCTGTTTCTTACATATCAGGTCCTTTCCAGCTTATGAACTCCTGACTTAGGTACAGCCACTAATATGAATGACTGTTCAAGAGACTGAACGGATAGATTTGCTATTTCATGTAGGGCTGCAAGTATCTTCTGCCACGTGCAAACTTGGATTGTGGCAATATCTGGATGGTTGAGTTAAATGCCCTGGTCTCACTACACGTTGCCTTTGGTTAGTCAATATTTTTATCTAAATATACTGACATGCAGCCACAATTCTGCCAAGTGTCTCATTCAAGTTATGAAGAGTTCTTGGGAAAGAATGTCTACAGTGGCCTGTAGAGAACCTGCATGCATACCAGACAAATAAACACTCTACTTGGGAGATTTCTCTGCAGCTTACACTGGAAATCAGACATCAAAAGAAATATAATCCAACCATCTTGAAATTACCAGTGAAAATCTGAACATTCATTTCTCATTATCCAACCTTCATTTCCTTTCGAAGTTTGTCACCGCAATAAATTCTCCCATATTTTGTTTGGTCATGACGCTTCATTCAAGATTTTGTTCCCCTATTCAATTCTTCAGGTAATTAGTGTCTTCCTATGCAGCTTACCTGGTGTAGAAGGTTACTGTTCTATCTCTGCTTTCTCAGTCTGTCTCAAACAGTTGCTGATCTGATGAGTCTTGCTGCAGGAAATTAAATTTCATTGTCGGAAGGGTTCTGTGATATAACTAACAGATTATGTTCACAGCACTGCAAAAAAACAAATCTAATCCCCAGAACAAAAACGGCAATGTTTACTTTTGGGATTGTGGGGCCATTTATGTGAGCAACCCTTCTCTTGATCTCTGCATCCTCACACTTAATAAAAAGCCTCAATTTACATTCAATTATTAAAATTTAAGAGTTATTATTTACAGAGCCAATTAATTAATTTGTGAAATTGACAATCAAATGGTGATATAGCTGGATGTAACTGTTGGTTAAAAAACAGTCAATACATTGTCACTTTATATTCAGAAGCTACTCTGCTGAACACAATACACTTGCTACAGTCTGAGCAATGTTTTCTAATTCAGAATAACCACCAGATTTTGGTAATATCTCCATTTTCAAGTCCAACGAACCTGTCTACAATTAAAAACAGAAGTCACTGGTGCTTATTAGTTATACATTCCCGCAATATTGCACACTTGTTGCCAGAAGTGTGTGGCCTGGTGAAAACCACAGGTAGCTATGGTGCATGCAGGCACGTGTAGTACCAGAAAAAAAAAGCTTATGCCCCAATACGAGACACTGAGACAATTTAGGATGCTTGCGACTTCCCACAATGTATGGGCTCAAACCAGGGAGAATGCCATTCATTGTAAGGTCATGCAGTTCCATTAAACCAGGTGAGGCAGAATAGAAACACATGTCAGCAACAAAGAAAATAACTAGAACCTGCAAAGTTAACCAAATATTAGAGAAAAATGTTCCCATGGTTCCAAAGTGAACAATCAGCTCACCACCAACATTCAAAGGTGGAAAACATAAGCAAAGTTTTACGTTTTACCTCAGATCGTGCGTGAATGTTTCATCCACATACAATTTTGTTGCTGAGTGTTTGGGATTCACAGTGGTACAACACACTGCACAGCTCATCCTGAGAAACATGATATTCCAATACACGACACAATGAGCTATGAGTAAGTAGCCTCGAGCCTGAATGTTAGCACAGTCAGGCCCTGCTAGAACACATTTTCCACCCTTGAACATTATTCATATAAAAAATTACAGATTTGTGACCTCCTACTGTTTTGTTAAATTAAGCAAAAGCATTAGTAAGCTTTAATTATGCCTATTGACAGACTTAGGTTGCAAAGAGTTCTTTTTCTTTTAGAAATCAAATGTTTTTGGGATGGTGGGGTTATTTACCTGAGCGACCCCTGTGACAGTTAGTGCTACCCCCTCTGCGGTCTCTACATCCTCACACTTGGGCTGAAGCGTCATAATCTCAAGGGAAATCCTGTGAAAAACGTAAAACACTCGCAAATTCCAGGTCACATGACAGGCCTCAAGCCTCACTTCTCTTTTCTTGCAATCCCATTTTTTTTCTTTAAACCCCAATCTGTACAGAGTAAACCCCAAGCTGTACAAAATAACTGATAAAGTAAAAACCATTAGATTGGTGCAAAGAGGCTGTCCTGAAATCTTCACAGTGTAGGTGACTTCAATCAGTTATAACTCCTTGAGATGCTAAGTCAACTGTGTTATTCGGTGAACTTTTATAAAGAATCAGCCATTACATTGAGCAACATGGGTCATTATTCAGGATGAGCAATAATTCTTAACGCCCAGTCAATCCCTATAATTTAGCGCAGGAGGGTGCAACTTCCCTCCAGAACAGAATTATGTTTGTTGTCCCAGTGAATAAATGTTTTAACTGGTAGACCTAATGAATGTTGGTGAAACTCCAACAGTCCATTAGAAAATTGCAAGTTGTAATCAATAGTTTGTTCAGAAGGGGCATGAGGCATTCTTGGCCTTCAGATGTGTGCACTCAACGCACACTCACTATTAGATAATTTTTAGTCTGTATTTTTAATCCACCTCTTGCTTGCCCATTGCCTCTTCGCTGGGTTTAATCCGCTTCCTTTGTGCGATACCTACAGTGCCACAGGCCATGCCACTTCGATAAAGCGGTGAGGGTGCCACAGCAGAGCTCAATATTCAGTTGCTGCTGGGAGGGGTGGGGAAGCACCGGAAGGGGAAGGAGGGTGGATGAGGAGTCAGAGGGGAAAGAAAACGAGTCGAGAAAATAGAGCACGGTTAAGAACCAGTTACCTGTGCAACCCCTGTAACATATACAGGGACCCCCTCAATGGTTTCTATATCCTCACACTGACAGACGACAGTCATGATCTCCAGAGGTAGTCTACGCAGCATGGAGCGTTGGCAGGGAGCGGGAGGGGAGGAGGTGGTACAGCATACATTCAGTCAAAGCAATCGTCAGATCAAACCACAAGAAATCCAACTCCCAGAGACAGCAAGAAAATCAATTCATAGTTTTTCAACAGGTGTTCAAAGTGAATTAACCCTCGATGAACTGTAACAGCACTTTAACATTGCCCTATAGGAAGTGAGGTTTGCCTTCTGCTGCCTACATCTGCTATTAAATCCATTGAAGTTCCACATAGGGATCAATAACCTGTAATGTAAGGAATTAGGTATACCAGACTTCCGCATGCATGATTTATACACTCTTGTTTGGCCAATTCCAAATACTTAAGCAGACATTTTATAAAATCAGTATTAAACCACCATGCATAAATATGTCACAGCTGCAAAGTGCTTCTATTCCCAAAAGGTTATTTGCTTTGAAATAAAGTGCTGCTTGCATGCTGGCAAAACACCAAATTCTATCCAAGAGTTGGATGGCGTGTCTGCTTTCCTGGAAACCTGGACTGAAGACAAGAAAACTCTCAATCTCAGAACCTCTGGCCTACCCCAAGGAGAGCGATGCTGGACAATCTTGGCCTCGGTTTCTGGGAGTTCTGTAAACTGTGCATAAGTAAAACAACAAAGCAGCTGGCTTCACTTTGAGAAACGACGCTGGCAAGAAATAAAAACTGTGCAGATAACATATAACACACAATGATTCAGTGAGAAGCCATATATGTCCTAGAAAAGAAATGTGGCCAAGAATTTGTGCACTCACCGCCCATCCTGCCAAGTTATCCTGTGCATTTTTTGTTGAAGATATTTTTATTTTATTACTCACATCATGGATATGGATGTAACAAACAAAATATGGCATTTATTAACCATCCCTAATTGCTCCCAAACTGAGAAGGCATACAAGCAATATCTATGTTAATAATACTGGAGTGACATGCAGGCCTGCTAAGTTTCCGATTTCCTCCCCAAAAGGATTTCTGGGGACAAGATGCCTGTATTTGGCCAAAAACCCTCAACCTTTACATCAGATTCAGATTTATTTATCACATGTACATCAAAGCATAGTGAAATGCATTGTGTGTGTGTTAACGACCAACAGACCCAGGGATGTGCTGGAGGTAGCCCACAAATGTCATCACACATTCTGGCGCCAACATAACGTGCCCACAATGTGAGGCAGAACAACACAGAACACGAAAAACAGCAAATCAAGCCCCTTTCCTCCTTCCCATCCACACAGACAATCCTCCAATTCCAGAACAGGCCTCTTCCCGGACTTCCGATTGACACCCAGACTAGTCGATGAACCTACCCATTCATCTGCCCAAAAATGCCATTTAAGTATTGTAGCTGTACTCACCTCTACATCTGTCACCTCTTACACCCACCACCTTCTGTGGGAAAAGTTACTCCTTCAGTCCCCTTTACATTTTTCCCCTCTCACCTTAAATCTATGCCCCCTACTTTTAGAGTCTGCTGCTCCAGGAGAGACGCTGCGATTGTCTGCCTTACCTATGGGGTGGCATGGTAGTGTAGCTGTTAACACTGTGCCAGTGATCACTATTCAATTACCACCACCACTGTCTGTCACAAGTTTGGATATTCTCCCCGTCCTCTGGTTCCCTACCACATTCCAATGACATACAGGTAAGGGCTGGTAAGTTGTGGGCATGGTATGTTGCCACTGGAAGCACGGCGACACTTGAAGGCTGAGCCCAGCATGTCCTCGGACTGTGTTGGTCGCTGATGCAAATGATGCATTTCACTGTATGTTTCGATATACATATGACAAATAAAGATAGAAGATTATAAAACTAATTATGCCCTTAATGATTTTATTAACCTTTATAATATCATCCCTCAGCCTCCTTTGCTTCAGGGAAAACAGCCCCTGCCAGTCCGGTCTGTCTCCATTACTGTAATTTATCCCAGTAAAGAGCCCATTTCATCTGTAACAGGCAGAGAGCCAGAGTGAGATGACGACAAACCACCAGCAAATCTGAACCACAATAGCGAATGAACAAAACCCACGAATAATAGCAGAAAGTGGAGAACCTGCACATTTCAATTAGAAACATTAGAAGCAAGGATGTAATGCTGAGAATTTATAAGGCATTGTTCAGACTACGTTTTAGTAGTCAATAGTTCCATTTAATACCAGAGAGTGTAAACAATATATAACCCGAAATTCTTATTCTCTACAGACATCCTCGAAACAGAAGGGGAACAAACCCAAAGAATGAAAGACAGAAAAAAGATGCAAGAACCCCAAAACCACCTCCCCCCATGGACATTTGGAGTATTGTGAGCAGTTTGGGCTCCTTATCTAAGAAAAAATGTGCTGGCATTGGAGAGGGTCAAGGAGGTTCACAAGAATTATCTTGAGCATAAAAGGGTAATGTATGAAGAGCATTTGATGGCTCAGGGCCTGTAATCAGTGGAGATGAGAAAAATGGTGGGGGGGGGAGAGAGAGAAGGAAGGAATCTCATTGAATCCTATTGAATATTAAAAGGACTAGAAAGAGTAGATGTGGAGAGCATATTTCCAATAGCGGGAGTATCAAGGACCAGAGGACACAGCCTCAGAATAGAAGGACGTCTTTTCAGAACAGAGATGAGGAGGAATTTCTTTAGCCAGAGGGTGTGAATCTGTGGAATTCATTGCTACAGGCAGCTGAGGCCAATACATTGGAAAATTTTAAAGTGGAGGTTAGTTAGGGTTTCAAAGGTTACTAGTAGAAGGTAGGAGAATGGAGTTGAGAGGGTTGATAAATCAGCCATGATGAAATGGTGGAGTAGACTCTTATGGGCCAAATAGCCAAATTCTGTTCCTATGTCTGTGGTCTTATTTCAACTCGAATAATGGAGACTCACAGCAGATAGCAAGATCAAGAGGAAGGGATCACACACGACTACAGAAAATGCAGAATAATCCAACTCACTCCCTGACTTTGACTATTTTGGGGTCATACTATCACAGGTTTTCACCTCAGTTAGTGTCGTGGAGTCTTTATGGATATTTAGCTCAACGGCACAGTTAAGAGCTCTAAGCCAAGGATAATTCCAGATGCAGAGACTAATCCATTTATTTTTGTCCACACTGTTCTTCACTACTTAGCATTTGGCAATTATGGATGATTAGATTTAAGTTTAGCAGAGAAATTGCATTCAGTGAAAGAGATGCTCCCTTTAACTTAATGATAGACGAGATTGATATTCAGTTGAAAAGTGATCACTGCATATATCACCATGCTTCCAAGCTTTTCTCAGCTATCTCGTATCATTACCGTTTTCAGAGCATAACTTTCAGGTGATTGGAGGAAAGTATGGGGGGGGGGGGGAGAGAGAGAATGTCAGATATGGGTTTCTTTTATACACAGAGTGAGTGGAGAGGATTTATTTATTTAGCGATACAGCAGTGTAGTCCCTTCCAGTCCTTCGAGTGATGCTGCCCCAGCAACCCCTGACAAACCCAATTAATCAAGGACACAACCCACCCAGCTAACACACTTTTCGTCCCTCTTCCCTCCGGGAGAAGGCTCAGGAGCTTGAAGACTTGTACGGCCAGATTTGGGAACAGCTTCTTTCCAACTATGATAAGACTGCTGAACAGATCCCGACCCGGATCTGGGCTGTACCCTCCAAATATCCAGACCTGCCTCTCGGTTTTTTTGCACTACCTTACTTTCCATTTTCTATTTATGATTTATAATTTAAATTTTTAATATTTACTATCGATTTGTACTCCAGGGAGTGGGAAGCACAGAATCAAATATCGCTGTGATGATTGTACGTTCTAGAATCAATTGTTTGGTGACAATAAAGTATAAAGTAATTATGGGGCATTGTATAGTGGGGGAGTCCAGGACCAGAGGGCACAGCATCAGAATATAAGGAGATCCCTTTAGAGCAGAGATGAGGAGGAATTTCTTTAGCCAGAGGGTGGTGAATCTACGGAATTCATTGCCACAGACCATTGCTGTGGAGACAAGTCACTGGTATATTTAAAGCGGAGGTTGATAGGTTCTTGATTAATAAGGGTATTGTAGGTTACAGGGAAGAAGGCAGGAGAAAGGGGCTGAGAGGGATAATAAATCAGCCATGACGGAATGGTGGAGCAGACTCAGTGGGCCAATTGGCCTAATTCCCCTACGTCTTATAGTATTACGGAGTGTGTGGAACGCACTGCTGGGGTGGTGGTAGAGGCAGAAACATTAGGGGTATTTAAGAGAAACTCTTAGTACACGGATGTAAGAAAAATGGAAAACTATGTGGGAGTTAGATTGTTAGAAGGGTTAGATTGTTCTGGGGGTAGGTTAGAGTCATCACGTTGTGAGCCAAATGGCCAGTTCTGTTCGATATTCATGCACAAACTATCTGTTGCCTACAAGACTGAGCCAATTTTCACTGGAATGTAATCCATATTAGTTCAAGTGATTTGCATGTTATTATGGATGTGGTGGGCCAAATGTCCCATTTCCATGCTTTATAACTCTATTCATATCTACTGATTTAAAACATCACATACAACATTAAAGTGGTGACAATGGCCAGATGACTGCACATCTGGAAACTGACATGCACCGAATCAGTAACTGATAAAGGCAGCCTAATTTGGAAACCAAGTCAGAACAGAACTATTTGTCAACAACAGATATCCCTCACGATGTTGGGAAGACCTAAGCTGGCCCAATGGGCTGCCTTTAGGGAGTCTGCACATTCTCCCTGTGACTGTATGGGTTTTCTCCGGATGCGCCGGTTTCCTCCCACATTCCAAAGACCTTGCTTAGGCTTTGTGAATTGTGGGCTAGTAATTTGTGGCTAGCAAGTTGTGGGCATGTTGTGTTGGTGCCCCCAGCACATCCTCACTGATTTGATTTGATGCAAATGACACATTTCACTGTACAGATCAATGCACCTGTGCAAATAAAACTAATTTCTATAAAATATAATTTAATTAATAATGAAAACTATTTAAGAACATTTCTTCAAAAAACCACAGGCTGATAATAAGTGTCTATAAACACCTTTATTCATTCTGAATGCTGGCACCAGGAAGGAATCCATTCGGGAGTTTATTTTATTTATCTATTGAGATACAGTGTGGGACATGTCCTTCAAGCCCGGCTGCCCAGAAACCCCCAAGTTAACCCTAGGCTAATCACGGGATAGGCCCTTCAGGCTCTCTGAGCCAAGCCCCGCCACCCAGCAAACCCCAATTTAACACAATCACTGGACAAATTACAATGACCAGTCTCTGGTGAGACAGAGAGAGGAAACCCACACGGTCATGGGGAGAACGTAAAACTCCCTATGGACAGCAACGGGAATTGGACCCAGGTTGCTGGTACTATAAAGCAATGTGCTAACCACTACGTTATGTTAAAACAGACAGCAGTACCAAAGTCAAGTGCCAAGAGATTAGGAGCAAGAAAGCTGTGTAGCTTCTTAATCCAAGAATGTGTAAATCAGATGATTCAATGGACCTGGGAATTTTGATGGACAATAGTCCTTATCCTGTACAGTTTTGAACTCACTGGGAGCTTTTAGATACATCTGTCCAGTCAGCTTTTTAAAAAATCTGATTCATTTCCTTCCTGCTAAATATATAGAACACCTGCAAAGTGGTTGAGATATATTATCGACAATAGACAATAGGTGCAGGAGTAGGCCATTCGGCTCTTTGAGCCAGCACCACCATTCACTGTGATCATGGCTGATCATCCACAATCAGTATCCAGTTCCTGCCTTATCCCCATAACCTTTGATTCCGCTATCTTTAAGAGCTCTATCCATCTCTTTTTTGAAAGCATCCAGAGACTTGGCCTCCACAGCCTTCTGGGGCAGAGCATTCCACATATCCACCACTCTCTGGGTGAAAAAGTTTTTCCTCAACTCCGTTCTAAATGGCCTACCCCTTATTCTTAAACTGTGGCCTCTGGTTCTGGACTCACCCATCAGCGGGAACATGCTTCCTGCCAGCAGCGTGTCCAATCCCTTAATAATCTTTTATGTTTCAATAAGATCTCCTCTCAGCCTTCTAAATTCCAGAGTATACAAGCCCAGTCGCTCCAATCTTTCAACATATGACAGTCCCGCCATCCCGGGAATTAACCTTGTGAACCTACGCTGCACTCCCTCAATAGCAAGAATGTCCTTCCTCAAATTTGGAGACCAAAACTGTACACAGTACTCCAGGTGTGGTCTCACCAGGGCCCTGTACAACTGCAGAAGGACCTCTTTGCTCTTATACTCAATTCCCCTTGTTATGAAGGCCAGCATGCCATTAGCTTTTTTCACTGCCTGCTGTACTTGCATGCTTGCTTTCAGTGACTGATGTACAAGAACACCCAGATCTCGTTGTGCTTCCCCTTTTCCTAACTTGACTCCATTTAGATAATAATCTGCCTTCCCGTTCTTACCACCAAAGTGGATAACCTCACATTTATCCACATTAAACTGCATCTGCCACCTTACCCAGCCTGTCCAAGTCACCCTGCATTCTCATAACATCCTCCTCATATTTTACACTGCTACCCAGCTTTGTGTCACGGTATTGGCCCACGGTATGGTATATCTCAGCAGCACGGTAGCACAGCAGTTTGTGCAACACCTTACAACACCAGCTATACAATAGGGGTTCAAATCCCACCACTGTCTGCAAGATGTCTGTCTGTTCTCCCACAAATGCCTGGGTGTCCTGTGGGTGCTCCAGCTTCCTCCTATATTCCAAAGATGTATGGTTAGGGACATCGAACATTGAAATCTACAGCACATTACAGGCCCTTCGGCCCACAATGTTGTGCCAACCATGTAACCTACTCTAGAAACTGCCTACTGAAAAGCCTTCTATTTTTCTAAGCTCCATGTACCTATCTAAGAGTCTCTTAAAAGACCCTATTGTATCCACTTCCACCACGCTGACAGCAGTGCATACCATGCACCTACCACTCTCCGTGTGGAAAAACTTACTCCTGACATCCCCTCGGTACCTATTTCCATACCTATGCCCCCCTCGTGTTAGCTTTTCCAGCCCTGGGAAAAAGCCTCTGCTATCCACACGAGTAATGCCCCTCATCATCTTATACACCTCTATCAGGTCACCTCTCATCCTCCGTCGCTCCAAGGAGAAAAGACCAAGTACACCCAACCTATTCTCATAAGGTACGCCCTCCAATTCAGGCAACATCCTTGTAAATCTCTTCTGCACTCTGTCTATAGTATCCACATCTTTCCTGTAGTGAGGTGCTTCAAGTGGGGTCTGACCAAGGTCTTATTTAGCTTGAACTCAATCCCACGGTTGATGAATGCTAACATACCATATGCCTGCTTAACAACACTGTCCAACCTGCGCAGCAGCTTTGAGTGTCCTATGGACACGGACCCCAAGATCTCACTGATCCAAAAGTCTTACCATTAATATTACATTCTGTCTTCAAATTTGAGCTACCAAAATGAACCACTTCACACTTATCTGGGTTGAAGTCCATCTGCCACTTCTCAGCCCAGTTCTGCATCCTATCCATGTCCCGCTGTAACCTCTGACAGCCCTCCACACTATCCATAAAACATCCAAACTTTGTGTCATCAGCAAACTTACTAACCCACCCTTCTACTTCTTTATCCAGGTCATTTATAAAAATCACAAAGAAGAAGGGTCCCAGAACAGATCCCTGCGGAACACCACTAGTCACCGACCTCCTTACAGAATACAGACCATCTACAACCACCCTTTGCCTTCTGTGGGCAAGCCAATTCTGGATCCACAAAGCAAGATCTGCTTGGATCCCATGCCTCCTTACTTTCTGAAGGAGCCTTGCACGTGGAACCTTATCAAATGCCTTATTGAAATCCATATACACTAGATCCACTGCTCTACCTTCATCAATATGTTTTGTTACATCCTCAAAGAATTCAATCAGGCTCATGAGGCACGACATCTGGCTGAATTATAAGAATTTGAACTTCCAAACTCACTTCACTAAAGCACCTTTAAAAAAAAGGTTTGCAAATCATGGCTAGCTAACAAACAAAAGCAGTACTTCAATTCTCTGTGTAAACACTTGCTTCCACAGGAGAGTAGAAGCAAAATTTTGGGTGAATAGATGGACACCCGCGCACCATCGCACAGTGATAATTTGCACATATTGTTAACGGTAAAGGAAAACATCTTCCAAATTCTATAATTGAAACTTTAAAATGATTATATGAAATGTAGGACTACAGCTTAAGCAGGGGGATTTTAGGAGAATAAATGCCATCATTGTCCAGATCCTGTAAACAAAGCCTGTTAAAATTCAAAATGAAGTTTTCAAATACCAGAACAGAAATAAAAGATTAGTGTTATTTGTCACATGTACATTGAAACATGTAGTGAAATGCACCGTTTGTGCCAACGACCGACACAGTCCAAGAATGTACTAAGGGCAGACCGCAAATGTCACTATGCTTCCAACACCAAAATAGCAAGTTCACAACTCTAACTCTGACCCTAAGCCTTTTGAAATGTGGGAGGAAACCAGAGCACCTGGAGGAAACCCATGTGGTCATGGGGAGAACTTACAAACTCCTCACTGACAGTGACAGAATTGAAGGTTGATTGTCACAGCACTGCTGTGATAAAGCATGGCAATAACTTTGATGCTATCGTGATGCCCCAGCACTAAATCAACACCAAAATACTGCAGCCTAGTTTTTGTTGAAAGGATCTATCAGAGGAACAGCAGAAATACATTTCTTATTGCATTAAATACTGGCAGCCCACTTATTTAAGAAAAATTCACAAGCTGAATAGCTGATACAAGACCCTGTGAGATGCTCTATGTTCCAGCAGTCTTAATTCTGTTCATTATTACAGAAATGCCAAATATCTTATAATGCAAATCTGGGATCATTTTCTTAATGGTAATTAACGCAGCAACTAGACCTGAAGAATCATGTCATAAAGCACATCAGTGGTTATGTGATTTGTTTGTTCGTTATGTGCCGTGTCGTATGATGTAGGTGACCATGGTTGTTCTTTGCCCATGATTGTTCTTGGCAAATTTTTCTACAGAAGTGGCTTACCATGACCTCCTTCTGGTTATGTGATTACAGAGTTCCCAACTTTGAATACAGAGTGGGACATAATTGGAAAAGCAAATCTCCATGATGTATCACTAACACTTACTTGGTGATGAGAAAGGACTTGCAGTGTGGAGGTTTAAAACTGTGATGGTATGCAGCAAAGATAATGCACTCAAAATAACTTTGTTAATACACCCAGGTATTTATGCATTTATGCACATTTTATTCCATATCCATACTTTAATCTCGAATCTTATTTTTATATGATTCTTCATTCTATATAATTGTTGATTTTTTTTGCATGTTGTGCCCTGACCAACACATCACAGCAAATTCCTGGTTCCTAAATGTATGTGGTGACTCAAGTTGATCTTTGATCAGGGCAAAGCCTCTACTAGTCGCTCAGAATTTGAGGACTACAATGAAATAGATAAGTTTCAAGTCAGGACATTTTCATGACTCTCATGAAAAGCATCCTTTTACGGATCTAACATCAAACCCTGCCCTGCTGGAACAGCCTCACCAGTTATTCTAAACTCAGAAGAAATGCCCTTGAAAGAATGCTGCATGAACTCTCCCCTACTCGGAACAAAGGCATTCTCTGGCACCAGCATTTACACATTTTACTATAATGGCCGTGGCCAGCACTAGGGGACGCTTGCCAGTTGTCGGCTCATATACAAGCCTCTCGACAGTCACTGTTGGGAAGTGACATCCCGGCTGCCAGGACCTGGACTAGATGATTGATACAGCCAACACAGCCCACAGAGGAGAGATTCCAACATAACTGGCAGTAGGCAAGTGCAGGGAAAGGATTAAAGACAAGATTTATAAGAAAAATAGACAAGAGATTCAGCGGGGGGGGGAAGGAGTACGATCCACCAGGTGGGTGGGGGGAACAGAGGGGATGAAGTAAGCTGGAAGGGGATAAGTGGAAGAGGTAAAGGGCTGGAGCAAGGCAAAATCTGATTGGTGAGGAGAGTGGACCGTAGAAGAAAGGAAGGAGGAAGGGAACCAGAGGAAGCTGATGGGCAGGTGAGGAGAAGAGAAGGGGTGAGAGAGGAACCAGAATGGAGAATGGAAAAGGAGATTGGGGAGGGGAAGAAGTTATTAGGAAGTTGTAGAAATTGATGTTCACACCATCGGCACACAGGTGGAATATGAGGTGTTGCTCTTCCTGCGCCTCCAACCTGAGTGTGCTGTGACTTGCTGAGTATAAAATTATGAGAGGCATAGATAATGAGGATGATCAGTCTTTTCTCCAGGTTAGGGCAGTCTAAAACTAGAATAAGCAACACACTCAAAATGTGGAGGAACTCAGCAGGTCAGACAGCATCTATAGAAAATAGTAAACAGATGACATTGAGTTGAGACCCTTCTTCAGGACTGAGAATGTGGGGGGGGGCGGGAGGAGAAGAAGATGGGGAAGAGGCTAGCTGGAAGGTGATAGGTGAAGCCTATAGGGTGGGAAAGGTCAAGGGCTGGAAAAGAAAAGACCTGATAGGAGAGGAGAGTGGACCACAGGAGAAGGGGACCCGGGGGGAAGAAATAGGTAGGTGAAAAGAAGTGACAGGTCACAGTGGGGATTAGAGGAAGGGGGCTTGTACACTGGAAGGAGAAATCGCTATTCATACCATCAGGTTGGAGAGTACCCAGATGGAATATAAGGAGTTGCTCCTCTTATAATCGGTCTGTGTACTTTCCAAATAGAAAGTAGAATACATAGATTTAAGTTGAGAAGGGGTAAGATTTAAAAAGGGACCCAACAGGTAACTTTTCCTCACAAAGGGTGCTGGGTATATGGAACATGTGGCCAGAGGAAAGATTAAAGATTTGCTTTATATGTACATTGAAACCTACAGTGAAATGTGTCAATGACCAACCCTGTCCGAGGTTTCTGTAAGTATCACCAAGAACCAACACAGCATGCCCACAACCCACTAACCCTAACCGTCTTTGGAATGTGGGAGGAAACAGGAGCACCTGGCAAAAATCAATGCAGTCACAGAAAAAGCGTAGAAACCTCTTACAGACGAGCAGGAATTGAACCCCAATTGGTGATCATTGGCTCTGTAAAGCACTGCGCTAACCACTATACTATTTGTCGAAGGAGGTACAATTAGTACTTGAAATGCATTTAGACAAGTTAATGGACAGAAAAGGTTGAAGGTTATGGGTCAAGTGCAGGCAAATGTACCAGCTTGGACAGAGATCTTGGTCAGCATGGATATAATGGGCCAAAAGGCCCTCTTTCTACTCTACAACTTGGACCATATAACCTGTCTTGATACTGACAGTGAGAAAATTACACTGGCTGTCCAAGCCTAATCATGGTCACAGGCCAAACTAGTGCTTTATAAATGACCACACTTAAATTATTTTGTAGTTTCTGATAACTCGGTCAATGCACTTGGGAGACAAGCGAACAGCTTTGCTTGGGGCACAGCAAGGAGAGAATCCATTTAGTGTTTGCACTATCTACTCTGCAGATTTAGGAAATAAGATAAGTAACCAGGAAGAGAACTAAACTTAAGTGTTATTTCTTATAAGAAACATTTGCGTGCAGTACAACACAACATTAAACCGATCAGATTTATTTTACAATGAAAATACATCAGTTTTGCAAACTATTGAAGAAATTTTGCTTTTAAAGAAGAACATGTAAAATTTATGTAACTTATACAGCATAACGATAAAAGCCAATTGAAGAAAGCTGGATCCCACTCATTAGAGACTTGGGATTAAGTTTGATTAGTGAGATGAAAAAAAAATCAAGCTGTTCCTGCTCATTCTCAACCTATTGCGAAAGCAGATTTTTCCCTGATGTAAATCCACTGAGGACTGTGCCCATTAAGAGGACAGAGCGGAGATGAACACTCACTTTCAAGGGTTACATTGCAATAAAACCAGGAAGCATTCCCCTTTTGGGAAACATACTCTGGGAATTAAGTAAGTTCTTCAGCAAATAATGGGGGAAAAAAATCAAGAACAAGTGGTAATGTATTATCGAAGTACATACATGTCACCATATACACCCTGAGATTCATTTTCTTGTGGGCATACTCAATAAATCCATAATAAAATAATAACCATAATAGAATCAATGAAAGACCAACATGGACATTCAACCAGTGTGCAAGAGACAACAGATTGTGCAAATATAAAAAGAAATACATAATAATAAAAAAGCTATAAAAATCGAGAATATTATATGTAGAGTTCTTGAAAGTGAGTCCATAGGTTGCAGGACCATTTCAATGATAGGGCAAGTGAAGTTATCCCCACTGGTTCAAGATCCTGATGGCTGAGGGGCAATAACTGTTCTTGAACCTGGTGATGCTTGTCCTGAGGTTCCTGTACCTTTTTCCTGATGGCAGCAGTGAGAAGGGAGCATGTACTGAGTAGTGGGTTGTCCATGATGATGGATGCTGCTTTCCTGCAACAGCGTTTCATGTAGGGGAGGCTTTACCTGTAATGGACTGGGCCATATCCACTATCTGTAGGAATTTCCATTCAAGGGCATTGGTGTTTCCATACCAGGCTATAATGCAGCCAGTTATGATACTTCATTGCTTGTCTTTAAGAGTTGGCTCTGAAGAGAGGCCATCGAGCAAACCCAATGGGTTTTCTTGGTGTTGCCCATCATCAAACAAAAACTATATGAAACTTTGTGAACAGAAGCTCAAATGATCTTAAGCTCAAAGAAGGCCCTGTGAAGCCAGTCACAATTGATAACATCAGGGAAATTTGTCCAAATAAGGTGAATAATGAGATCATCTGACCTTGTCCGTTAATCCACTTGAATTCAATAGATTAACAGATGAACCTTGTCCAAGCAACCAAAGAATTCACTTCTCTTTGAAACAAATAACACCATCCTAACACAAATTCATAACCGAAAACGTAAGCGACAATTCTATTGCTGCCAAGAGAGACCAAAATTGCTCTGGCCTCGAGAGAAAACAAAAGACAAAGCTTATAAGAAATAAAGAGCTTTTTAGAACTCTAATTGGCACAGTTCTCAATGGATTTACATCCAGTGAAATCAGAGTCAACATCTCATTGCATGGTGAGCATCGCATCCATGCCTGTGGGTAGTTCTCAGCTTTTGACCACATGACGAACATTTGAAGATGATTTCTAATGTACTGCACCGCACCATAAGCAGAAATCTAAAAATTACAAGTGCACTTGGTGAATGTGGAATTAATAAAACAAAGAATCAAACTCTGGACAACTCACAAAAGGAAATGAATTACAGATTTCACGTCCCCTGAGCAGAGGAATGGAATTGCAGAATTTGGAGCAGTTTTAGAACATGAACAGCACAATGCCATCATCATCATTCCAGAGACGCTTCCAAATTGGTTTTCCAGCAGGTGGCCAGACACAATTGCTCTTAGCATCTCAGAAGAATTCCTGAGATGCTCAATCTGCATCATGTATACCTTTATCGCCTCTGCTATTGAAATCTGTTCAGATGATTTCTGTAATTAAGAGGAAGTAGTTGAGGCAGGTAAATTAACAGCACTGAAAAGACAGCCGGACAGGTACATGGATAGGAAAGGCTGTTAAGGGATATGGGGCCAAATAAGAAAACAGGACCAGCATGGATCAGCTGAGCTGAAGGACCCATTTTTGTGTTGTATAGCTCTCAAATGGGGCAGCTGCATGAAATACTGTTCTTCTTGGTTTAGATGGAAGCTCTAATTTCAAATTGCTGAGCTGAGGAAGTTCTATACATTTCAGTGTTGGCTCTTAAACTGAAATAATTTCAATTACCTGTGCCCATGGACTGTTTCCAGAGTGCTCTGGATCAATGAAAAACTAATTGAAGGCGGGCACAATAACAGATCTTCCTCAGACTGGAAGGGAGTGCCCCAATAACTGGTACTTGAACCTCATTTATTTACTACCTATATTAATGACCTGAAAGACAAGCCCATAAAGCATAGGAGTAAAATTAGGCTATTCGACCCATCAAGTCTGCTCCACAATTCCGTCATGGTGGATTTATTATCCCTCTCAACCCCATTCTCCTGTCTTCTCCCCGTAGCCATTGACACCCTGACTAATGAGAAACATATCAATTTCTGCTTTAAATATACTCAGTTACTGGGCCTTCACATCCACCTGTGGCAATGAATTCCACTAGAAGAAGAGATTCAGTTGCTGAAGAAACAAACAAGAGACAGAGAGTCAACATAGGGTCTGCTACTTTTCACATTATATGTTAGTGATGTAGATGACAGAATCTAGAAAAGATTCACTCAGCTAATTCCTGGGATTAAAGGTCTGACCCATCATAAATAACTAATAAAGATGGATGATTTTTTTGAGTTAAAAGAAATGAGAGAGGATTTTAATGAAACCTTTAAAACCCTACAGGAACATGACAAGATAAATGATGAAACATGCTTACTAGTGGCAGAGTCTCCGACAAAGAGACACAATTATGAAGGCAGTCATTTAAAATAAGGTAAATAATAAGAATTTCTTCTCACAGTTGCTCATGAACCTCTAGAATTTTCTACTTTAGGAGGTTAAATGGGTGTTAGGGTGGAGATACATCTCTACCTAAGAAGGTGTAAGACATTCCTTCTCTCCGCTAAACTGCAGGCCACCCTTGGGCAAAGCGTGCTCTTACTTAGCCAACCCCCTGGTGAAGCTATGGAAGCAGGTGGTGGAGTCCTGGTTATGCGACCACTGATGCCAGGCAGGCAAACTCTGAAGAGTATTGATACTGGATGTAGTCACCAGTCTCGTAAAGATACTGCCCAAAAGGCAGCAATGGCAAACTAGTTTAAAATTATTTGCCAAGAACAATCATAGTCATGGATAGAGAAAAGAACAGGAACAACAGTGTGAAGGGGGTCTTCACCGCAGGCAATGATCAGATTAGTTGACCAAGTCATACGACATGGTACATAACGATGACGACAAGGTTATAAAAATTAGCTCATTAGGTATATTTGAGAAGAGGTGGTTGACTTTCTAAAAGATCAAGGAATTGAGAGCTATGACATTGAAAAGGAATTGAGGGCTGGGGAAAATCAACCGTGACCACTATTGAACGGCAGGACTGGCTTGATGGTCCACACGACCTACTCCAGCATGTACGATAGAAGCAGAGCCAAAAAGTGTGCAAACAGGCCTACCTAGTCTGGTCCAACCATCGACAGCCCCTTGTACACTGATCTAAAACTAATCCTGTTTGTTCTCCCCCTCACCACTACTACTGAGTGGGAGAGTCTCTAACAAGGGAAGATAACTTAAGATAAGGGGACAGTCATTTAAAACCAAGGTTTGTGGGAATTTCTTCTGGCAGAGGAAGCAGCAACTTTACTACCTGTGCCATTGTGCCGTGCCTAACTTTTTGTTTTTGTGAAAGGCAATTGATTTGAAAAGTGTTCCTCTTTCCACAGAAGCTGGCCCATTTGCAGAATATTTTCAGCATCTTGTTTATTATTACCAACATCCACAAAATCTTCTGCCTGTTCTAGAGTATACAGGGTTGTACTTGAGGAGAGAAGAGGCAAACTGGGTGGGAGGGGGGTGTGGAGAAAAGAATGTAGAAGATATGAAGGTATGAAAGGAAAGTGCTCTACATGAAGCTGTAAAAAGAACCCTGCACCAAGAACACTGTGTTGTCTTTCCATCTCAATTAAGGAAACCAACTAAATAAAAACCAGAACCAGTAGCGCCCTGTTAAATTTTAAATTCAGTATAAACAGGATATGATAAATGGAATCGACTGCCAGTACTGCAGTTCAAACAAATTGCTGGAGGCTCCTTTAAATTTCCATTTCTTTGACTGACTACAAGGGGCATTTTCAAATAAAAATTAACAGAAGATTTCCAGTAAAAAGAAGTTAACTTCTTAAATGAAAAACACATGGCTTTCAGTAAACGGTGCTGAGGTGAAAGGCATCAGTGATCCCTGATGTGCAAGACGTCATTACAAACAGCACCAGAGGCGGGGCAATGGGTTGGTCGCCAAATAGACAGTAAAAATGATGATATCAGAGAGAGCGAGAGAGAGAGAAAACAGAAAATGAATAAAAATTTTTTAAAATCTATTGTTGCAGTGAGCAATTTTTCTTGTTCTCTTAGTGACTCAGGGCAGAGGATAACTTGTCTCACTGTAGCAAGTGATAGAAGACGCCAGACATCCCCTGGCTCCACACACAGATCATCTCTTTGGCTCCTAAGGGGACTGGCTCTTTCCCTGGCTACCCCTCGTTTATGACAAATATATACAATGCTTTGGGGTTCAAGCTTGGTGATGACACCACTGTTGTGGCTTATACCAAAGGACGAGATGAATCAGCATACAGGAGGGAGACTGAAAATTTGGTTTAGTGGAGTAATAACAACAATCTCTCACTCAATGTCAGTAAGACC
This sequence comes from Mobula hypostoma, assembly GCF_963921235.1. NCBI lineage: Eukaryota > Metazoa > Chordata > Chondrichthyes > Myliobatiformes > Myliobatidae > Mobula > Mobula hypostoma. Next base: position 4,913,636 of record NC_086119.1, on the reverse strand, counting down.
AAGGAACTGATTGTAGACTTCAGGAGAGGGAAACCAGAGGTCCATGAGCCAGTACTCATCTGAGGATCAGGGATGGAGAGGGTCGGTAACTTTTAATTCTGGGTGTCCCTATCTCAGCGGACCTGTCCTGGACGGATCATATAAACATAATTTCGAAGAAAGCACAACAGCACCTCTATTTCCTCAGGAGTCTGTGGAGATTTGGCATGTCATCAAAAACCCTGGCAAATGTGTGCTGGACAGGGTGCTGACTGGCTGCATTACGGCCTGGTATGGGAACACCAATGCCTTTGAGCAGAAAATCCTACGAAAGGTAGTTGATTCGGTTCAGTACATCACAATTAAAACCCTCCCAACACTGAGCACATCTACGTGAAATAATGCCATAGAAAAGCAGAATCCATCATCAAAGTTCCTCACCACCCAGGCCATGCTCTTTTCTAAAATGCAAACAACAGGAATTCTGCAGATGGGAGGGGGCCTCCCTCTCCCAATTTCAAATCTCTTACTAACTCTTCCTTCAGTTAATCCTGACGAAGGGTCTCGGCCTGAAACATCGACTGTACCACTTCCTAGATATGCTGCCTGGCCTGCTGTGTTCACCAGCAACTTTGATGTGTGTTCCATGCTCTTTTCTCACTGCTGCATCAGGTAGAAGGTACAATAGCCTCAGGACTTGCACCACCAGGATCAAAATCAGTTACTATCCCTCAACCAACAGGCTCCAGAATGAAAGGGAATAACTTCACTCATTTAAGGACTCTTTTATCCTATTTCATGCTTGTCATTTATTGCCATTTATATTATTTGCACTGTTTATTGTCCATTGATCCTGTTTACAGTTACTGTTCTACAGATTTGCCAAGTAAGCTCAGAGAAAAATAATCTCAGGGTTGCATATGGTGACATGTATGTACTTTGACAGTAGATGTTATTTTGAATTTTGTGTGTGTGTGTGTGTGTGTGTGTGTGTGTGTGTGTGTGCGCGCGCGCGCACATCACATTTCTGTTTTCACTTCTCCACACACCCTCTTCCCAAGCATGCATTCCCAAGTTCATCTCAGAAACCCCATCTACCTTCCTGTGTTTACCATCCTCTCCATTCACATACCCCTTCCACCTTGAAGCCTCCCAATTCTCCAACAATGAGACCCTGGCCCATTCCCAGGGCAAGGCCAACGAGCTGACCATTACCCACTACTATCTTCAGTTGCAAGAGCTGCACCTGCCAGGGTCCCTGGTCTTAAGGATTCTCTCAAAAGTTTTCCTGGAAAACAGCTCAGTGGAGCATGGAGCTTCTGCTTTTTAATGCTGCATTTTGAGATTTGATTGAAAATTGCTTCAGCTTGGGTAACTTGAACTGAGCCTAGATACTAGGAAGTCAATATGCTGGAAGGTCAAGAGTGTTAGGGAGCAGGAGTGCAGTTGCTACCATTAAGGAGAAGGTGATTTGGAAATGTGAAGGTCTGAAGGTAGACAAGTCACCTGGACCAGATGGACTACACCCCAGGGTACTGAAAGAGGTAGCTGAAGAGATAGTGGAGAAATTTGTAATGATCTTACAAGAACCACTAGATTCTGGAATAGTCTGGAAGACTGGAAAATTGCAAATGTCACTCTTCAAGGAGGAAGACAGAAGAAAGGAAATTATAGGCCTGTCAGCCTGACCTCAGTGTTGTAGGCTATTGTTAAGGACCTGGTTTCAGAGCACATGAAGGAATTCTCTGAGGAAACAACAAGCAGAATAGACAAAACAGAATCAGTGCAGGTTGTGTACTTGGATTTTCAGAAGACCTTTGATAATGTCCCACACAAGGCTGCTCAACAAGGTAAGAGCTCATGACATTACAGGAAAGATACTAACATTGGTTGATTGGCAGGAGACAGAGTGGGTAGAAAGGGAGTCTTTTCTAATTGGTTGCTGGTGAATAATGGTGTTCATGGGGGTCAGTGCTGGGAACACTTCTTTTTACGTTGTATGTCAATAACTTGGATGACAGAATTGATGGTTTTGTGGCCAAATTGCAGACAGTACGATGATAGTTGGAGGGACAGGTAGTTTTGAGGAAGCAGAGAGGCTACCAAAGGACTTAGATTAGGAGAATGGGCAAAGAAGTGGCAGATGGAATATAGAGTCGGAGACTGTATGGCCATGCACTTTGGCAGAAGGAATAAAAGGACAGACTATTTTCTAAATGGGGAGAAGATTCAAAAATCCGAAATGCAAAGGGACTAGGGAGTCCTCGTGCAGGATTCCCTGAAGGTTAGTTTGCAGGTTGAGTCAGTGATGAAGGCGGCAAATGCAATGTTAGCATTCATTTCAAGGAGACTGGAATATAAAAGCAAGGATGAGGCTTTGTAAGGCATTGGTGAGGCCCTACTTGGAGTATTGTGAGCTGCTTTGGACTCCTTATCGAACAAGCACGTGCTGACATTGGAGAAGATTCAAAGGAGGTTCATGAGAATGATTCTGGGAATGTAAGGCTTATCATACGAGGAGCAATTGATGACTCTGGGCCTATAATCACTGAAATTTCAAAGAATGAGAGGGGATCTCATTGAAACCTATTGAATGTTGGAAGTTAATAAGCAATTAGAAAGGCTCATTGTATTAAAAATTATCAAAAAATATTTAAACAGAGATGTTTTGTTGCAATTAGACAGGAGCCTGGTGAAAATGTACCCTGGAATTGTATGCCCAGCTCTGAACTCAACACCTTAAGTATATATCAAGATCGTTTGCTGCCCAGGCTCATCAGACTGATTTCTGGGACTGCGTGTCTGGTGCTCAGAGGAATGCAGCCAATTGGACTATGCTCCTTGTTCATAATGAAGCAACCTCATCACAAGACATACGAACTGAATTAGGCCATTTGACCCATTGAGTCTGCTCCATCATTCAATCATGGCTGATTTATTTTCCCTCTCAACCCCATTCTCCTGACTTCTTCTCGTAACCTTTGACAGCCTCTTTAATCAAGAACCTATTAACCTTTGCTTTAAATATTCAGTCATAGAGCACTACAGCCTAAAAACATGCCCTTTGGCCCATCCAGTCCATGCCGAACTGTTATTCTGTCCACCCCCGTCGACTCGCACCTGGATCCTAGCCCTCATACCTCTAACATACACGAACCTACCCAAACTACTTTTAAATGTTGCAATCAAATCCGCATCCACCACTCCTGCTGGCAGCTCATTCCAAAACTGCACCACCATCTGAGTGAAGAGTTCTCCCCCTCAGTTTCCCCTTAAATATTTCACCTTTCGTCCTTAATCCATGCCCTCTACTTCTAGTCTCACCCTACATGCAGCACAAAGTTATCAGAACATATAAAATCCGCAGCATGCTTGGGCAGATGCAATGATATTGCATCGTCTGTCTGGGCAGTCAGGAGCCAGAGGTAAGGCTGGAAACCCAGGGCTGGCCAGTCGCCACTGAGGCAAATACTTACCTTAATACTGGCAAAATATTTAACATTCTCTATCCAGGTGAGCTCCGGATGTTCAGTTTTTGATCATATTTAAGAGTTGGATATTATGGGCATCAAAGGATATGGGATTAATCGAGATGAAATGAAGGTATGGCCACAGATCAGCCATAGCAGATGGTGGAACAGGCACAAGAGTCTAAATGGTGTGAAATATTTATATTTCTTGCATTATGTTTATAATTTTCAGAGTACTCTGCTCCAATAATGGAATGGATAATTGAATCCATAATCTCTTATGTGCAGACAAGGAGTCTTAGGCACTTAGGCAAGTTAACATGAGGGAATGGCACAAAATCACAGCACTGCTATAGATATTACAAACTCCTTTCAGTCTCCTCGCGTGGTATCTGACTAATTTCTGCTTCTACCCTAATCTGTATATTGTTTAATCACTGCCTCACTTTGGAAGATTGCAAATTATCTGCCTGTGCCAACAAGTTCCTCAATTTAACCACTTGAAATGAAAGAATACCTCCTCAGTTCCTGACCGGATTTACCACAATCTGAAATTAACGGCTCCTACAGTCTGCATAAATTAAAGTGCTAATGTATACCAACAAGCTGTAAAGCTGCATGGAATTTGGTAACAGAGCATATTCATTGTTCCTTTTTTTTAAATGTACAATATATATTATGAACAAAACACATTTCAGAAATTAACAGATTGAATTCTCAACTCTTTTACAACAGAACTTGCCTTGAGCTAGGGAGGAAAGGCAGAATGGTAGAGACTGGTTTGCCTTTGTGGGAAAAGTAGAACAAAAGAGCATCAATACAAATGATGAACAGGAAACCCAGCAGGAAGTTCTTTATGAAGAGCAGTACGAATGTGGAACTTGCTCCCACAGTGGATGGTTGAGATGAACATTACTGATGTAAACTCAACAAAAAATAGACAGAGAAGGGATTGGAAATCCACATTGCTGGAGTTAAGTGAGGAAAGACAACAGGACGCTCATAAGCAGCACAAGCTCTGGTACAAAACCATTGACCTGGATGGCTTGTTTTTGTGCTATATCACTTGTGTATACAATGTTAGAAAATGCATGGTCATGCACTTTGGTAGCAGAAATAAATGTGCGGACCATTTTCTAAATGGGAGGGATATCTAAAAATCTGACATGCAAAGGGACTTGGGAGTCCTTGTGCAGAATACCCTAAAGGTTAACTTGCAGGTTGAATCGGTGGTGAGGAAGGCAAATGCCATGTTAGCATTCATTTCAAGAGGTCTAGAATACACGAGCGACGATGTGATTCTGAGGCTTTATAAGGTACTGGTGAGGCCTCACCTTGAGTTTTGTGAACAGTTTTGAGCCCCTCATCTTAGAAAAGATGTGCTGGTATTAGGGAGGGTCCAGTGGAGGTTCACAAGGATGATTCCAGGAACGAAAGGGTTATCATACGAGGAACATTTGATGGCTCTGGGTCTGTACTCGCTGGAATTCAGAAGGATGAGGGGGGACCTCATTGAAACCTTTCGAATGTTGAAAGGCCTAGACAGAGTAGATGTGGAAAGGATATTTTCCTATGGTGGGAGAGTCTAGGACAAGAGGGCACAGCCTCAGGATAGAGGGGCGCCCTTTCAAAACAGAGATGCGGAGACATTTCTTTAGCCAAGGGGTGGTGAATTTGTGGAATTTGTTGCCACATGCAGCTGTGGAGGGCAGGTTGTTGGGTGTATTTAAGGCAGAGATTGATAGGTTCTTGATTGGACATAGCCATCAAAGGTTAAGGGGAGAAGGCTGGGAACTGGGGTTGAGGAGGGGAGAAAAAAAAGGATCAGCTATGATTGAATGGCGAGGCAGACTAGATGGGCCAGATGGCCTAATTCTACTCCTATGTCTTATGATCTTGTGTAGTCTTGCACAATTTTTGAATACATTTATGGCAGAATTGATTATGCGCTCGTCTTATTTTTGGGTGGAACCTTGACATGCAAAGATGGAAGACAGCTTGCACACAATGAGATTTATTTATCTTTCCCGACTCATCTTTACAAAGCTGCAGCAATGCTTAGACCTCAGATGCAAGGGACATCAAAAATCTGTCCACTAAAACATACAATGGCAATAACAGAATTAGAGCAGGAAGATTCATTTTGTTTGTTCTCATAATTTGCAGTGAACCTAAATGTTCAGGAATATGTAGAACTAGAGAATGGATTTCTATAAAGTGTCATTCAAGTGTAGAAAATTCAGAACAATACCCCATGTAATCAACTGGGAAACAGTTCGGTGTGTGAATATCAATAATAAGCAGCAAAAATGTAAAGAGCATGTCCTTGCAAAGAACAAAACCACTTTGCAGTCTCTCTCTTAAATAAAATTAAAATCATTTCCATCAATCATCATGTGCCATGTCGTATGATGTAAGTGATCATGGTCTTTTCACAGCCATGATTGCTCTTGGCAAATTTATCTACAGTAGCTTGCGATTACCTTCTTCTGAACAGTCTCTTTACAAGACAGGTGACTCCAGCAATTATCAATACTTTTCAGAGATTGTCTACTTGGCATCAGTGGTCGCATAGCCAGAGCTTGTGATATATACTAGCTGCTCATATGACCATCCACTACCTGATTCCATGGCTTCATTTGACCCTGATAAGGGGGCTAAGTAGGTGTTACACCTTGCCCAAGGCTGATCTGCAGGCTAACAGAGAGAAGCAGTGCCTTACACCTCCACTGGTAGAAACGTATCTCCACCCAGCCATCAATACATAACTGATTAAAAACAAACTTGTGAAATGAAAGACTTTGGATCCATGTTTCTCTCCCAGTTATGTTTAAGATTCCGTGATAGGACACATCTACATTTGCAGGCTGTTCTCAGCACATCCTTAAGTTGTGTTCGCAGTTAATGCAAATGACGCATTTCACTCTATGTTTCGTTGTCCACAGGATAAATCTAATCGTGTTTGTGGAAGTATTTTCCCAAAACCAAACACTGTCACATCACCAAAAATTACATAAATAAAGAGCCAACTAGCCTACCAGCTTAAATATTTTGGTTACCATTATCTACACTGCATATCTTGTACCTCAGAGCATAGGATTAATGATGGGACTCTTCGCAATGTGGATGAACAGAGGGATCTTGTGGGGTTCACATCCACAGAGCCCTCAAAGTTGCCGCCAAATTGATAGGGTTGTTAAGAAGGCATATGGTGTGTTGGCCTTCATTAGACAGGAAGCTGAGTTCAACAGCCGCGAGATAATGTTGCAGCCCTATAAAACTCTGGTTAAGCCACACTTGGAATATTGTGTTCAGCTCTGGTTGTATAGGGAAGGTGTGGAAGTTTTAAAAAGGGTACGAAGTAGATTTACCAGGATGTTGCTTAAACTGGAGGACATGTCTTAAGAGGATAGATTGAGCAAGATAGATTGACTTTTCTCTTTGGAGCAAAGGAGGGCGAAAGGTGACTTGATAGGGTGTACAAGATGATCAAGCAGGTAGCCTCTTTTTCCCAGGGCAGAACTGGCTGATACAAGGGAGCATAATTGCAATACATAATACAGGGGTGATTGGAGGAAAGTATGGGGGGGGGGTGGAATATCAGAGGTAGGTCCTTTACACAGAGAGTGGTGGGTACATGAAACGCCCCGCCAGGGGTGGCGGTAGAGGCAGATACGAGCACTTAATACGCTCTTAGATGGGCACATAAGTGATAGAAAAATCACGAACCAATCTAATCCTTGGTAGTGTGTCACCATCTAACGAATTAACATTGACCAAAGCTATGTAGAAGGGAAGGGTTAGATTGATCTTAGACTAGGTTAAAAGGCTGGCACAGCATTGTGGGCTGAATGGCCTGCACTGTGTTGTAATGTTATTTGATAATGATACATCTGATTTTTATTTTAAAAAAGACATTAGTTATTTAAGTATGCTTCCCATAATATTCGAGGAAGCGAGTAGGTAAGTCATGTCAATGTAGCACTTCTCCCATTCCAATACCTTATTGAGCTCTTCACCACTTTCCTATTGGTTTTACATTTTAGTAAAGCAGTTAGCAACACGAGAGAAAATTATATAGAATATTTATTTAGAGATACAGCATGATAACAGACCCTTCCAGCCAACAAGACTGCACCTCCCAATTACACCAATTACCTAACCCGCAGCACATCCCTGGAATGTGGGAGGAAACCTGAGCACCCAGAGGAAACTCACTCAGGCGCAGGGAAAAAATGTACAAACTCTCCAATTATATTTGCAAAAATTATATTAGCAAAGTTTTGCAGAGAAAATCTAAAACCAATCTAGTCCTTGGTGCCATGTCACCATCTAATGAATTAACATCGACCCAAGTGATGGGAGAAAGTAAAAGGAATTAAAGTACAAAAAACATTTCCTAAACCAAAATAAATGGGGAGCTGGTAGCAGGTAAACGATCATTTAAAAGATAACATTTCACGCCATTAAATATTGATTTACACAGCTCTCATATCTTGGGGAGGAGGAAAAAGAGAATAGAGTGGGACAGAGAGAGTCCTTGCCTGTCTCACCTCTGTGTCTGTGAGACGCACCACCACGCCCATGCCCATCCACCAATGACATACTGCTTTTGATCCGATCCACAACAGCCACCTAGAACAGAAGAGAGGAGAATTTTGTCATAAAGTTGAACCAATTTCAAAAGGAACCTTAAGCTACTATGAGCCCACCACAAACCAAGGCACTACAGCTTGGGTTATTGAAGTTTGGAGTTCAATTCCAGCAACCTCTGTAAGATAGTTTGTATGTTCCTTCCTGTGTGAGCATGGGTTTCCTCTGGATGCTCTGGTTCCCTCCCACAGTTCAAAGATGTACAGACTAGTAGGTTCATTGGTTATTGTAAACTGTCCTGTGATTAGATTAGGTTTAATATATGCAGCAAGGTTGCTGGGGGGTGTGGCTCAATGGGCCAGAAGGGATTGTTCCCTGTTTGATGTCATGGGGCAGGCACAGAAATACAATTATAAAAAAAGCAGCCCTTTTACTTCCTTAGGAGTCTGCGGAAATTCAGCATGGATCTAAAACTTTGACAAACTTCTACAGATGTGTTTAGAAGTATCTTGACTGACTGCATCACAGCCTCATACGGAAACACTAATGCCCTTGAAAAGAAATTTCAACAAATAGTGGATATGGCCCAGTCCATTATAGGTAAAGCCTCCCCTCCACTGAGCACACCTCCATGAAACGCTGTCGCAGGAAAGCAGCATCTTCATTAGGGACCACCCATCACCCAAGTCATGCCCTCTTCTCACAGCTGCCATCAGGAAAAAAAGTACAGCAGCCTCAGTACCTGCACCACCAGGTTCAAGATCAGTTATTACCACTCAACCATCAGGCTCTTGAACCAGAGGGGATAACTTCAGTTGTCCCATCACTGAACGGTTCTCACAAACAACAGACTCACTTTCAACGACTCTTTGTGTCATGTTCTTGATATTTGTTGCTTATTAATTATTATTTCTTTCTTGTTGCACTTACACAGTTTGTGATCTTCTGCACCCTGGTTGAGTGCCCAAGTTGGTGTGATCTTTCATTGATTCTCTTATGATTATCCTATAGATTTATTAACTATGACCACAAGAAAATGAATTTCAGGGCTGTATATGGTGACATATGTACTTTGATAATAAATTAACTTTGAAAATAATTAATACAGCCACAAAGGAACAGTGACTCAGGTTCTTGAGCCATCTTTCTTCTCATTCCAAAATCTTTATGTAAACTACAGGGGTGGGAGTGATTGATAAGTTCATGGCCTAAACTAAAGGGAGTCAATTTTAGAAAACCTAGCACATTTATTTTCCAACATAGTCCCCTCCTGCATTTACACACTTAGTCCAGCGGTCGTGGAGCATACGGATCTTGGACCTCCAGAAAGTGTCCATGGCAGGGGTGATTGATAAGTTCGTGGCCTAACGTAGAAGGAGATGACTTATACAGCTCCCGTTACATGCACATGCAGGTCAACTCTGAGTGATTATGCAGAATGTTTGAAGTTAATAACTCATCTCCTTCTACCTTAGGCCACGAACTTATCTATCACCCATCTGTGGACACTTTCTGGACGTCCAAGATCCGTATGCTCCACGACCGCTGGACTAAGTGTGTAAATGCAGGAGGGGACTACGTTGAAAAGTAAATGTGCTAGGTTTTCTAAAATTGACTCCTTCTACCTTAGGCCACGAACTTACCAATCACCCCTCGTATATACAAGAACTGCGAGACAGTGCGTTGCTTCTTTTGCCTTCATAGTGTCATCTATTCTACAATCTAGCGGTATCAAGTAAATATATCTGTGGTGTGATAAACCTCTCACATTTTGCAGATACTGGAAATCCAGAGCAACACACACAAAATGCTGGAGGAATTCAGCAGGTCAGGCAGCATCTAGGGAGAGGAATAAATAGTTAACATTCGGGCTGAAACCCTTCATCAGAATTCTATTTGTAGTGTCACCAAGTTAATATGCTCCAAGTAAAAACCACCAATGCTACTTGTGTGTCCTCTGAGGAATTCACCCATAAGACACAGGAGCAGAATCAGGCCACTTGGTTCATTGAGTCTGCTCTGCCATTCCATAACAGATGATTTATTATTCCTCTCAACCCCATTCTCCTGCAAGAACTGTAACCTTCGACACCCTGACTAACAACCTCGGTTTTAAACATACTCAATGACTTGGCCTCCACAGCCATCCACGTCAAAGAATTACATAGATTCACAACCTCTGGCTAAAGAAATTCCTTTAGCAAAGATCTTTAGTACTGGGCCAAATGCTTTTTATGGGTTCACCATCCTGAAGTTTATTATTTCAGAGGACCCGTCCTGGGGCTAGCATGCAAGTATAATTATGAAGAAACCAAGGCAGTGCCTCTACTTCCTTAAGAGTTTGTAAAGATTCTGCATGACATCTAAAACTTCTATAGGTGAGTGGTGGAGAGTATATTGACTGGTTGCATCACAGCCTAGTAGGGAAATACCAATTCATTTGAACAGAAAATCCTACAAGCAGTGGATACAGCCCAATTCATCCCATGATGGAGCTGACTAAGTCAGCAACTTTTTGTGATCCTGTGCCGTGGTCCCCTTTAGGTTGGAGGTTGTTGGAGGCTACTTAAATGGAACATGAGGTGTTGTACCTCCAAGGAGCAATAAGCTGGGTTATAGGGATGGTAAAGCCATGGAAGGTTGCAAATATAAAAGAAAATCAAGGATTGCCAGGCTGATAGACTGGAGTTGAAAGTAAATGTTTTAGTGAAACTTGTATGGCCTCATACACAGGCTTGAATGAAGTTTAACATGTCAGGGTTGCCATCTATCAAGGATACAGACAATCAGTGAATAGAGAAAATGGATTGTGGAAAGGGAAAGCTTTGGCCTTTGTATTACGTATTTGGAGGAAATTTCTCATTCTAGACTGGACTTGAACAGTCAGACATATCACACAGTGAAGATATTGAGACAGACAAGGTAGTGAGTGATGTTAGCAACACACACATGGAATTCTACACAAAAATTCAGTATGTATAGATGCATTGTGATATGCCATTAGCCCCAGTCTCACTTACCATCTGACCTACATGCAACCAGTTTGTGAAAGAGAAGAGGGTAAGGTTTTCTCCTTCTGCAAGACCAGGGGTTAAGTTTCTTAAAAGAACCCATTTTAAATGTTTCTAATGAAAATATATGCAAGCTGTTTGGTTGAAAATGATGAACTACCTTATTGTAACCCTCGCTGTAAATATTTTTGCTATAATTATAAAACGAATATTTGATATTCCATTTCATATCTCTGACTGGAGAATAAACTGCTCTGAAATCCAGGGAATATAATGAAGTCGCTCATTCAGACTCTGTGTAGATGACTAATCTTGAACTGATTTAGATCCACTTCAGTTCCAAGTCAAGAGTTAGAGGTGAACAATGAGGTTTTAAATAAGCGAAGATGAATAGGAACCCAGGCCTGAACACCATAAGCAGCTGTACTAAATGTGCCAGAATGCCTCTTCAACAATCCCAATGTACCTTCCAGGCCAATGAAGAAAGGCCCTGGTGCCTTAGGCTTCCAAAGTAAAACCCTGCACCTTTTAAGTATTAATGCAACCAAAAAAAAAACACACTAGCCTGGCTTAATGATTTTGATCTAATTTTCCTGCACTGGTTAATAAAGCCAATATGTACTTGATTACACCTAAAATGTTGGTAGTTCTCTTGTGATGAGCCAATGGAATGCTTCCATTGTGTGGCATATATTAGGTGTCCTAATATTTGTGGGCAATGGCCAGATGAAAAGTCTGAAGAACATTAATTTGGAGAAAATTGGCAGCTAAAGCCAGTTAGCTTCTTGGTGGAACAATGCCCAATTGTTCTCCAACTCCAGGTAATTGACACCTGCAAGCTACTGCACAAAAACACATATTGGACTCAAAATAGAAAAGTGTATGCTCAGACTTGTACCATGCACTTTTAAATCCATACATTATTATTTGTTTCCATGGGATTTGGCATGCACAGGAAGCTTATTTCAATACAACTGTCGATCCATATTGTACATCAGTAATTTAGATGATGGAAATGGATGTACAGGTTTGCTGTCAGAAAAAAATGTGCTGGGGGCAATGTTGCCGCACATTCCAGTGCCAATATAGCATGTCCACCGTAACAAAACAGAACATGACAAGTAACAAAGCAAACAAGCCCCTTTCATCCCTCTTACCCACCGGTCTGCATGGACTGCCCTCTAACCTCAGGACAGGCTGCCGTCAGCCTCCAGCGGACTCATGGATTCAGATATCACAGGGCCAGAAGATTAGAGAGGTAGAGAATTACTTATATAATGATAGAGAAACTTACAAAGGGACTCATTAGCTAGGACATCAAACATGCCGATACAGCTCAGAATTAAAAAGACAAATGGTACATTATCCTTCAATGCAAGAAAAGCTTACCAAACTTCTATAGGGCCTTGGAAAAACTACACCTTGAGTCTGCTTACCCATGATAAACTTGTTCTAGAGGAACTGTAGCAGAGGCTCAGCAAACTGACAGGACTGTTGTACAAGGAGAGAATGGGCTCATTAGATTGTACTATAGAGGATATGCATTGAACTGGACGAGATTCTGACAGCTGTCCAAATGATTGAATTCAAAAAGGACATTTCTCCTTATATGTTGGGGACTGGGTGGGGGGATGGTAGCATCTAAAACAAGAGGTTCTGATCTCAGGGCACAGGATAAGAATTTAAGACTGAGATGAGGAGAAACCTCTCCATACAGAGGGTGAAGAACTTGTGGAACTCATTACTATAGAGGACCGCGAAGACCATGCTGGGGAATATATTTCAGATGGTAGGCACAATAGGAGCACAAGAATGTGGGCCTGAGTTAGATGATCAGCCATCATCATATTAAATGACAGACCAGCCTCCTCCTGCTACTTTATACACTTCTACAGTCTTAACAATTTAGCAGTAAGGCGGCATGGTAGCATAGAGGTTAGAACACCGCCTTACAGCAGCAGCAACATTGGTTCACTTCCCACCACTGTCTGTAAGGAAATCGTACGCTCGCCCATGACCATGTGGGTTTCTTCCAGGTGCTCCGCTGCCTTCCCACATTCCAAAGACATACAGGTTAGTAGGTTAATTGGCTGCACAGATGTAATTGAGCAGCACGGGCTCGCTGGTCCAGAAGGGCCTGTTACCGTGTTGTATCTCTAAATTTAAAAATCTAAAACAATGATGCATGGATTAAAGCAGCAAAGAAAAATTATCCAGTAATTTACGAACACTAGAATTTTAAGTCTACATTTAATAAGTGCACCAAAGAAAAAAAATTAAAAGGCGTAAAACAGGGGTCCCCAACCGTTTTTGCACCGCGGACCGGCTTAATATTGATAATATTCTTGCAGACTGGCCGACCGGGTTTGGGGGCGGGAGGGGGGTTGTTAATCACGACCGGAATATAGGTGAAACTATAAGCCACTTATAAATGGCTAATAATACACTCAATTTCATTTCTAAAAGGGTTTATCAAACGAATTTAATATTAAACACACAGTGCATCTTTTCCTCCCATGAATATAGTGATAAGTCAATCATAAATCACTTATAATAGCATCATAACATTTTAAGTATCATTTGGATACTAAGCACACAGTTCATACTTTCCTCGTATGAACATATAAAATAGTGACATCACCATTTCTTTCATACAGAGTAATCCCTCACCTTGCTATTAAAGACAATGGAGACCACCAGTAGCAAGTGGACAAGAGAAGCAAACGAGGGAACTCCCCAGGCCAAACATCATCTGTAGTACCATTTCCAGGATTTAAAATGTGAAAAATTACACAAAAGTGGTAAAAGACATTGGCTGGCAACTGTGGCAGCCTCCTCTTCCTCCCACATCTGAGGAGATACATTAGAATTAACCTGCCAATTATCTCCTCCTCATGTAACACCTCCCTCAAACTGAATCCATCAAAGTGCATTTGCAGCATTCAGCCATCCACATGATATAGCCTATCACTGATTATTACTATTTTGTTGTCACAGGCACTGAGGTAGAGTGAGAAGTTTCCCCATTCCATCCTTACGGCTCATCTCACCACATTAAGGGATTACAAAAGAAGAGCAATATTAGAAAGCAGAGTACAGTGTTCCGTTACAGAGAAAATATGCTGCAGGCCAACAATAAGGTGCAAGCCCAAAATGAAGCAGACTGTGAAGTTAAGGAAGTATTGGAGGTGGGGGGGGGGGCCCCAGAGGTACATTCTTTACACAGAGAGTGATGGGTATGTGGAAAGCTCTGCCAGGGTGGAGGCACAAGCAGATATTTGAGGAACATTTAACTCTTAGATAAGCACATAGTTGATCAAAAAATGGAGGGTTATGTTGGAGGGAAGGGTTAGATTGACCTCACATTAAAGGGTCAGCACAACCTTGTGGGCCAAAGGGCTTAAACTGTACTGTAATGTTCTACGTTCTAAGAACACATCATGTTCAATACTCTTATAATAGTGAAATAGAAACTGTCCCTGAACCTGGTGGTATGAGCTTTCAAGGCCTTTGTTCCGTTAAAGATCAGCTTTATTTGTCACATGTACAAACCCCATTTCCAGATAAGTTGGGATATTTTCCAAAATGCAATAAAAACAAAAATCTGTGATATGTTAATTCACGTGAACCTTTATTTAACTGACAAAAGTACAAAGAAAAGATTTTCAATTGTTTTACTGACCAACTTAATTGTATTTTGTAAACATACACAAATTTAGAATTTGATGGCTGCATCACACTCAACAAAAGTTGGGACAGAGGCATGTTTACCATTGTGTTACATCACCTTTCCTTTTAATAACACTTTTTAATCGTTTTGGAACTGAGGATACTAATTGTAGTAGATTTGCAATTGGAAAATTTTGTCCGTTCTTGCTTGATAAAAGACTTCAGCTGCTCAACAGTCCGTGGTCTCTGTTGTCTGATTCTCCTCTTCATGATGCGCCATACATTTTCAATAGGAGATAGATCTGGACCGGCAGCAGGCCAGTCAAGCACACGCACTCTGTGTCTACAGAGCCACACTGTTGAAGCCCATGCAGAATGTGGTCTGGCATTGTCTTGCTGAAATAAGCATGGACGTCCTGGGAAGAGACGTTGCCTTGATGGCAACATATGTCTCTCTAAAATCCTAATATACGCCTCAGAGTCAATGGTACCTTCACATACATGCAACTCACCCATGCTATGGGCACTGATGCACCCCCATACCATCACAGATGCTGGCTTTTGCACCTTTCGCTGATAACAATCTGGATGGTCGTTTTCATCTTTGGCACGGAGAACTCAACGCCCGTTTTTTTCCAAAAACTAGCTGAAATGTGGACTCATCTGACCACAGCACATGGTTCCACAGTCTTTCGATCCATCTGAGATGAGTTCGGGTCCAGAGAACTCGCCAGCGTTTCTGCATAGAGTTGATGTATGGCTCCCTCCTCGCGTAATACAGTTTCAAGTTGCATTTCTGGATGCAGCGACGGACTGTGTTGAGTGACAATGGTTTTCCGAACTACTCCCGATCTTGCATTGAGAAATGTTCCTTTTGAACTGACTAACAATTCTCTCACAAATTTTGGCACAAAAGAGTGAGCCGCGACCCATCCTTGCTTGCAAAGACTGAGCCTTGGATGGACGCTACTTTTATACCCAGTCATAATACCTCACCTGCTACCAATTAGCCTGCTTAATGTGGAGTCTTCCAAACCAGTGTTACTTGAATATTCTGTGCACTTTTCAATCTTAATTTAACTCTGTCCCAACTTTTGTTGAGTGTGTCGCAGCCATCAAATTCTAAATTTGTGTATACAAATTACACAATACAATTAAGTTGATCAGTAAAACTACCGAAGATCTTTTCTTCGCACTTTTGTCAGTTAAATAAAGGTTCACGTGAATTAACATGTCACAATTTTTGTTTTTAATGCATTTTGGAAAATATCCCAACTTTTCTGGAAATGGGGTTTGTAAATCGAAACAGTGAAATGCATCATTTGCGTCGATGAGCAACACAGTCAGAGGATGTACTGGGGGCAGGTTGCAAGTGCCGCTATGTTTCCGGTACCAGCACAGTGTGCCCACAGCTTACTAACACTAACCTGCACATCTTTTGTTTGGACCGTGGGAGGGAACTGGAGAATGGATGGGGGAGAACATACAAACTCCTTACAAACAGCACCAGGAACTGAACCCTGATCTTACTGCTAGTACTGTAAAAAGCACTGTGCTAACTGCTACACTACCATGGGCGGGCAGTGGGGGGGTGGGGGGGTGGAGGAGAGGAGACAGAACATCTGCAGGAATTCTTTCACCATCAGTGTCTTCTGCAAGCTGCTTCTCTCAAATAAATTCAATGCTTTGGGCTTTGGTGGGTTTTTTTTTTACATTCAATTGGTATCTTGAGCTTCAGTGGTTAAAATCTGGTATCAGAGGCATGGGAATGTAGTTCTGTGGTGTACTAGAAGGGGCTGTGAATGTTAAAACTGAGAACTTGGTTATGGGTTTCAACCCACAACACCTACCTTCTGCCAAGACTTTTCATCAGACAGAATCACTAATTTTAGCAAAGAACTCAATTCAAAATTCAGTTCCAACTTCTTGCCAAAACAGACTTGATTTCTCAGTGGCACAAAAGGAATTTTCAACTAAGTACAATATTTAACACAACTGCCTCAAAATCTTAGTGTTGAACTTTGCACTTTCTGACCAATTTAAAAAACAGCCACAAAAAGGTAATTTCTCTGGAGTGAAGTGCCAGGCCAGTCCAAAGCACATACAAAGCCTTTAGAATGACAGGGTGGAAATGGCAGCATAATTCACAACTAAATCCTGACATGCCAGCCATGAGCTTGGTCTTTGGCTTTGAAATAAATCTTGTTCGAAACAATGAAGCATTAAAAAAAAATACAGTACATGATATGTTAATTGTCTTTTTTAAATCATGCAGAACATTTTATTGAACAAACTCTGTTTACAGAGGCAAAAAAAACATAATAAACCAAGCTAGGACCAAGTAAGAAAGAAGCCTTTGACTCCCTTGTCGAGCCCCTTTCCAGCAGTCACAAGCTGAATCTGTGCCAATGCTTCAGCATCATGTGATGTTTTTATCTTCCAATATTCTTCAATCATTTAAACAAACCACTTCCACTGCTAATGTCTGGATCGCAACCACAGGTCCTTTATCCCACTCCTGAAAAAGATCAATTCTCCATGTATTGAGAATAACATCTGAATTAGAACTTCTGGGGACTTTATTGGCAAAACCTACCATATGCAAAAGATTCCACTTGAATTGATTAGTGTATTGGACAGCTGATTGGGACTTTACACAGTTCTGAAATTTCTCATAGGCAACCCCCATTTTATATATGTAATATATATTATATATAGATCATATATTATGTAATATATTAGATATAGAGTGGATTGTGGTTAATTGGTCCATCAAGTTAACCAGGCCTCATTCGTTTGTTATGTGCCATATCATATGATGTGGGAGATCATGGTCTATCCATGACCACGATTGTTCTTAGCAAATTTTTCTACAGAAGTGGCTTGTCATCGCCTTCTTCTGGACAGTGTCTTTACAAGACGGGTGACCCCAGCCATTACTAACACTCTTCAGATGTGATGTGCACCAGCTGCTGATACGACCATCCCCATGTATTCCATTGAGAGATTGTTATATGAACACGACCTGCTCCCATGGCTTCACATGACTCTGATCAGGGAACTGAGCAGGTGCTACATCCTGTCTGAAGATGACCTGCAGGCTTGCAGAGAGAAGTAGCACCTTACATCTCCTTTGGTAAAGGTGCATCTCTACCCCACCAGCTTTTTGTTGGGGAAGTCGTTTACTTAGGACAACTCTTAAAGAAAAAAAACTAATCAAGAAAATATGAGGGGTTCCCTTCACTTATTTGGGACACTATGCCGCTAAATTGGAGTGCCGAACAGTTTCTGACTAGTGTCAATTGTGCGGCCGTTAGAGACTATGCCATGCTTAGAGCAAACACTTTTCAAATAGTGTCAGTTGCAAGTATTTGTGTTCTACTAACAATTATTTTTGTCACTGATAGTTGGCCAGAAATGAGCAGTAAGACAATTCAGAACTGTTTTGCCCACTGTGGTTTCAAGGATTTAGGCTTGAAGATGCCAGAAATGGCCAGGAGTGAAAATTAAACTACTTCATTGCTTCAACAAGTTAAGAATTACTGAAGAATTTGAAGGTATTGACAACCATCTTGAATGTTACAATGAAAATGAAGATTTGGATAAGATGCAATTTTGTTCATTTACAGTCAATCAGAAGAACACAGCAGTGCATTGGTTGCCCATCAAATCCAACAATGGGAGAGTTTTTAAAGTGGAAAAGCCATTGCACTGGGACAGTTCCACTCTCTCAACCTCAGAAGTCCAGGTCCAGTGAAACAAGTAGTCATCAGAAAGTAGGGTCTTCCTTGATAACCCATGTGGATAACCCATGACTACTTACGTGCCTTATCATGTCTTTGATTCTCCACAAAGCATTGTAGAACTACCTTCTTGGCCATTGGATCTCATACGCCCAGTTTTCAGGAGTTGACTTAACATGCTAAGACAGGCATGTTCCTATTTCACTGGGGTACGAGACCTGCTGGCTACCCTCAGCTTGGTTTAGCCTACCTGTCGAAGCAGAGGACCAGGGTGTGGCCACTGCTACATGTAAACAGCTACTGGTAGCCACAGGTAAGAGCTGAGTGTCCAGTGGGGACCAAAGGTAAGTGAGCTGTCCCAGTATGGACACTAATATAATACAGTTTTATAGTACTGTGGTCTGTATTTCATTTAAATACATAATTTGTGACTAATTAAATATTAGTTTGTCTTTTTTTCCCCCAAGTACCTTCAACTAATTGAGGTAACTGCTTAACTGGGCCAAAACATACTGGTCCTGGTATGTTGCAATTAGCCAGAATCTACAGTACATGTTTAAATATTTATGTATTTTCATACATTTATTATAATTTATGGTATACATTATGATTTGCACTGTATTGCTTCTATGCAAGTCTGAGGCAAAAAAAAAGGAAGGAAATTATAGGCCAGATAGCCTAACCTCAGTGGCTGGGGAAGTGTTTATTATCAAGGATGAAGTTTCTGGTACTTGGAGACCAATGATAAAATAAATCAAAGTCAACGTGGTTTCTGTAAATGGAAATCTTGCCTGACAAATCTGATAAGAGTTCTTCGAGGAAGTAACCAGCAGGGTGGACAAAGGAGAGACAGTGGATGTCATTTACTTGAATTTTCAGAAGGCATTTGATAAGGTGCCTCACATGAGGCTGCTTAACAAGATAAAATCCTATGGTGTTACAGGAAAGATACTAGAATAGATAGCAGAATGGCTGACAGGCAGGAGGCAGCAAGAGGGAATAAAGGGCCTTTTTCTGGTTGGCTACCAGTCACTACTGATGCTCCTCAGGGGTCAGTATTGGGACCACTATTTTTCACATTGTTTGTCAATGATTTAGTTAATGGAATTGATGGCTTTGTTACAAAATTTGCAGTTGATATGAAGGTAGGTGGAGGGGTAGGTAGTGCTGAAGCAGCAATGCGATTGCAACAGAACTTAGACAAATTGGAAGAATGGACAAAAAGTGGCAAATGGAATACAGTTTTGGGAAATGTATCATGGTAAAAGGAACAAAAGTGCAGACTTACCTAAATAGGGAGAAAATTCAGACATCAGAAGTGCAGAAGGACTTAGGAGTCCTCATGCAAGACTCCCAGAAGGTTAATTTACAGGTTGAGTTTGTGGTAAAGCAGGCAAATATAATGTTGGCTTTTCAAGAGGAATAGAATATAAAAGGAAGGAGATAATGCTGAGCCTTTATAAGATGCTAATCAGGCTGTATGTGGAGTATTGTCAACAGCTTTGGGCCCCATATCTCAAAAAGGATGCACTGTCATTGGAGAGGGTCCAGAGGTGGTTCACGAGGATGATTCCAGGAATGAAGGGGTTAACATATGAGGAGCGCTTGGCAGCTTTGGGCCTGTACTCACTAAAATTTAAAAGAATGCAGGGGGGGGGCGGGGAGGTGGGAGAGAAGAAATCTCATTGAAACTTACCAAATGTTGAAAGGACTAGATAAGGTAGATGCAGAGAGGACGTCTCCTATGGTGGGGGTATCCAGAACTAGAGGGCACAGCCTCAAAATTGAGGGTTGACCTTTTCGAACAGAGGTAAAGAGGAATTTTTTTTTTCAGCCAGAGAGTAGTGAATGTGGAATGTTCTGCCACAGACTGCGATGGAGGCTAAGTCCACGGGTATATTTAAAGCGAAGTTGAGATTCCTGATTGGTCAGGACAAAGGATATGGTGAGAAGGCAGATGAATGGGGTTGAGTGGGATATGGGATCAGCCCTGATGGAATGGTGGGGCACACTCGATGGGCTGAATGCTTCTGTGTCATATGGTCTTATATATATTGCGAGGGTGCTAAAGTCTTTTGCACAGTACTGCAGTAGTTTTATTATACTGTACTGCTGCAAAAAAAAATTCATGATAAGCGGATGATAAACATGCACCCTTGCCACCTTCCTTTCCCAGCCCCCCTCCTCTGGCCGCTTCACACCTCTTTCGCAGCACTCCACCCTCACCAACCCCAACACCCTTTGCTCCTGCCAGATTTACAAACTCTCCCTCCGGCCCACATTGACAAATAGAGTACTTTGCAGAAGTCTTAGACAACCTAACTATAGATAGAGACAGATAGACATTCAGACAGGTTCAGGGAGAAGGCAGGAGAAGGGGGTTGAAAGGGATAATAAAGCAGCCATGATGGAATAGCAGAGCAGATTTGATGTACTGAATTACCTGATTCTGCTCTGTCTTATGGACTTACAGCCAAATTATATGACTACTATATTTTCCAACGTCAGGTAATCACAATCCCCAGTGCTCTCCTCCCATACACACTCTCAGGTTCACCTTAGTTTTTTCATCCTTTAGAACCCTCCCCACCTTCTGCCACCTGCCCATCATCCTACCACATCTCTCTCTGGTTCCATCTGGTCTGAGAGTCAATTAGAAGAAATTGGCCACATTCCTTTTAAACTCACCAAGGCTCTGTTTCCACGTCCCCTTCAAACTTACAAAATTCACCAAAAAAATATCTTATTACTCTAATATTTACAGTCCAGGCCAGGATCACTAGACTAAAAACAGTTGTGTCCCCAAGCCATCAGGCTGATCAACATCTCTTGCCACCAACCCAACCCACCACCACTACATACAACACACATCAAGGTTGCTGGTGAACGCAGCAGGCCAGGCACCATCTCTAGGAAGAGGTACAGTCGACGTTTCAGGCCGAGACCCTTCGTCAGGACTAACTGGATCTCCCAGTGGCCACACATTTTAATTCCACGTCCCATTCCCATCCTGATATGTCTATCCACGCCTCCCCTACTGTCAAGATGAAGCCACACTCAGGTTGGAGGAACAACACCTTATATTCCGTCTGGGTAGCCTCCAACCTGATGGCATGAACATTGACTTCTCTAACTTCCATTAGTGCCCCTCTTCCTCTTAGTACCCCATCCCTTATTTATTCCCCTTTTTTTCTCTCTCTCTTTTTTCTCCCTCTGAACCCTCTCACTATAACTCCTTGCCTGCTCTCCATCCCCTGGGCTCCCCTCCCCCTTTCTTTTTCACTAGGCTTCCCGTCCCATGATCCTCTCCCTTCTCCAGCCTTGTATCCCTTTTGCCAATCAACTTTCCAGCTCTTAGATCCATCCCTCCCCCTCCTGTCATCTCCTATCATTTCAGATCTCCCCCTCTCCCGCTCAAATCTCTTACTATCTCTTCTTCCAATTAGTCTTGACACAGGGTCTCGGCCCAAAACGTCGACTGTACCTCTTCCTATAGATGCTGCCTGGACTGCTACGTTCACCAGCACTTTTTGTGTGTGTTGCTTGAATTTCCAGCATCTGCAGATTTCCTCATGTTTGCATTTTTAAATATTACTAGGTGCAGCATTAAAAGTTGACAACAAGCTACTTCAAAATATTGTGAAAAGTGACCAAATACTTGAACAAAGAGGATAGTCTCAGAAGACAATTCCAAAGCTTGTGGTAAACTGAGAGTACAACCACAATGACAGAGCTGGGGGAAACAAGATAAGCACAGTTGGTACAATGCAAATTAACAAATTTGAGAGCCCCTTTCAAGGCAGCGCATTTACCAGTAAAGTTCTGTGTGATTCAGTCAGCATCAAAAAGTCTTTGTTGTTTCCTCAACTCATTTCCTGTTGGATTACATTCCATTGTGCCAAATGCAATTGGCGTTTTTCACCCACGCAAATGATTGCAAATTTCTCAATTTGAGTAATGAGAATTTCCTGCTTTTTCAACAACCAAGAGGAATGACTGGTTATATTTTTGAAACAATTAGAATCAGGTTTAATATCACTGGATATGGTGTGAAATTTGTTAACTTTGTGGCAGCAATACAATGCAATACTTGATAAACATAGAAGAAAATGAAAATAAAAAAACAAACACACACACACACACACACACACAGTAAATAGGTAAATTAAGTAGTGGAAAAACAGATATAAAACAAAAGTAGTGAGGTGATGTTCATAGGCTCAATATCCATTCAGAAATCGGATGACAAAGGGAAAGAAGCTGTTCCTGAATTATCCAGTGTGTGCCTTCAGACTATTGTACCTCCTTCCTGATGATAACAATAAGAAGAGGACATGTTCTGGGTGGTGAGGGTCCTTAATGATGGACATGGCCTTCCTGAAGCACCATTCCTTGAAGTAGTCTTGGATATTACGGACTTTAGTACCAATGATACTAATTTTCTGCTCCATTTCTCTCAAGGTTGCATTTAGTTCAGAAGTTAAAGAAAGATTAAAAGAAAAAAGAAATCAAACATATATGTTTAAGTGTATAAGATGATGAGAGGCATTGATCCTGTGGATAGTCAGAGGCTTTTTCCCAGGGCTGAAACGGTTGCCACAAGAGGACACAGGTTTAAGGTGCTGGGGAGTAGGTACACAGGAGATGTCAGGGGTAAGTTTTTTTACTCAGAGAGTGGTGAGTGTGTGGAATGAGCTGCCGGCAACGGTGGTGGAGGCGGATACGATAGGGTATTTTAAGAGACTTTTGGATAGATACATGGAGCTTAGAAAAATAAAGGGCTAAGGGTAAGCCTAGTAATTTCTAAGGTAGGGACATGTTCGACGCAACTTTGAGGGCCGAAGGGCCTGTATTGTGCTGTAGGTTTTCTATGTTTCTAAACAACTTTTGAAGTGGTTATGAATCTTGTCAACCAGGACTCTACTGAATCTATTTTCAAATCTGTGGCACTCTACTTATACTAAACACTGTATGTCCCTCCCGACCAGAGTTCTCTATAGAGTGAAATGCACATTCAACTTGTAGCTAATTAGGACAGCTATGATTATGTTATACGGTCCAGCCTCTGATACCATCCACTGCGCCAGTTGTCTGCTCAAGCTTGTCTCTCTTTAGTGTTCAACTCAGTCCTGTCTCAAACACAACAAACTATCCTCCACAAACAATGCCTTCCTTCATACCTATGGGATTATCTACATCTACCAGTACCTCAGCCCTCTCCACTGCTACATCCAGTCTTGCTCTTCACAGATGCCTATATTCGATTTTAATTGCTCGCCCAAAACATTCTTCATGATGCACAAGAACCATACTTTATCCACTTCCACTGGCAAATTGGTCATATTTGCCAATTCATTCCATCTCATGCTCAGATTTTTCCAAAATTATATTCATTTATCCACCTATTTAAATCTCTAAGTTAAAAGATGACAAAGGATCTCATTGAAACCTATTGAATATTGAATAACCTGGATAGAGTCCACGTGGAGAGGATATTTCCTATTGTGGGGTAGTATCGAACATGAGAGCATAACCTCAAAATAGAAGAATGTCTCTTTATACAAAGAGGAGGAATTCTTTAGCAAAACAGTGGTGAATATGGCAATCTATTGCCACAGACTGTTTTGGAGGGAAAGGCATTGGGTGTGTATTAATACAGATTTTATATTGTATATACACACTCACATTATATATATATACACACACACACACACATATGCATACACATACACACAAATACAAATATATATACACACACACACACACACACGAGAGATGTAATGTACATCTAAAGCTATACAGGTCCGTCGGCCCAATTCGTCTATGGCAAACAAGGTGCCTTCTTGAGTTCATCCCTAAACCTTTCTATCAATGTATCTGTCTAAATGCCTTTGAAATGTTGTGATTGTACGTACCTCTAACATTTTCTCTGGCAATTTGTTCCATTTCCCCACCACACTGTGAAAAACTTGTCCCCTTGGGGGTCCCTTTAAACATTTATTCTCTCACCTTAAGTCTGTGCTGGCTCATTTTACCCTTCTATCCTGGGATAAAAACTGACTATCCACATTATCTATACCTGTACTAAGTTTATTATCTCCCAAGGTCACCCATAAGACCATAAGTTAATAGGAGCAGAACTAGATCATTTGGCACATCAAGTCCGCTCCGCTATTTCATCATGGCAGATCCATTTCCTTCTCAGCCCCAATCTCCTGCTTTTTCCCCCCGTATCCCGTCATGCCCTGACTAATTGAGAATCTATCAATCTCTGCCCCATATATACCCAATGATTTGGCTTCCACAGCTGCCTATCACAACGAATTCCACAGATTCACTACTCTCTTGCTAAAGAAATTCCTCATCTCTGTTCTAAATGGATATCCCTCTATTCTGAGGCTGAGTCCTCTGATCTTAAGACTCCCACACCATAGGAAACATCCTCTCAAAATCTACTGGCGAGGGCTTTCAATATTCCCCCAGTTTTCATGAAAACCCCCCCTCCCCACCTTATTATTTTGAATTCCAGTGAGTACAGGCCCAGAGCTATCAAACGCTCCTCATATGATAAGCTTTTCAATTACGGAATCATTTTTGTGAACCTCCTCTGAACCCTCTCCAAAGTCAGCATATCCTTTTTCAGATAAAGGGTCCAAAATTGCTCACAATACTCCAAGTGAGGTTTCACCGGTGCCTTATAAAGCCTCAACATTACATCTTTGCTTTTGTATTTTCGATCTCTCAAAGTGAATGCTAACATTGCATTTGCCTTATCACCCGACTCCACCTGCAAGCTACCTTCTTTTAATTCTACACAATCTAAACTGGCACAGGTCTTGCAACTTCACACCTTCGAAAGATATTTATCAGATGCCCACAAAAAGATTTTTACTTTCTAATAGAGGGAAAAAAATGGGAAAAATGTAATTCTAATGTGTTGGCTTATTAAACTAGTGATTGTTTTTGTTTAAAAACTACTAACTGATGAGTTGAGGCCACCTTAACCCCAAACTTTTAAATCCTGGTATGCGAGGTGCTGCATCTTTAAAACTGCATAGTAATCATCAACAGTGTTACGCATGCACAGAACAAGAACGACAATGGGGCATTAGGATTAAATGATTTTATTGAGTCACGTTAGCCATGATACAGTTCAAACGGCATACCTGACACAACTCAAAAAGTGGGACATACTTTGAGAAGCAAGTGACAAGCTTTTATATTGCCCAAAGCAACATATCCATGACCACTTTTGAACCTCGAGGGCTCAAGAGATCGGACAGAAAATGAAGTGACTGATTTTAAAATGTGACAAGAAGAAAAGCAAAACTACACAGCCAGTTATTAGGGTCTGATGTACACTGCCAGTAACAATCGCGAAGAAATCAATTGTGTTTGAAAGGTCACTGTCTGAGAAAATTGCTGGAAAGAATCTGCACGGCTAAGGAATGAGATCAGCTGAAATGATTTTAGACAGAGGTCGTACTCCATGGCATGTTGGTATGTACTCAATAGACCAAATGGCCTCCTTCATGCCGTAACTATTGTGATTCTATGAGAGAATCACTGAGGTTTACCTCCCCTCTATTTGTGGCATTTACTGGGAGCACTGTATACGAAGCATTGTTGTGGATCCCTGCCACTCATCCCACAATCTCTTTGACATGCTTATTTCAAAGCGAGCGAGAAATACCATTGCAAGGCGGGAGCCATTTAAAAAGAACAAGTCTCACCAGGAGTGAGTTTTACTTGAGCCAATAAAAAGGAAGGTGTAAGCAGAGCGGCCAATGTTGGAGTGGGCCAGTGTTAGAGTGGGAGGCGTTGGTGAGTACAGGCACAGGGTCTAATTAAGTTTCCAGTAAGTTTTTTTTCCCCTCTATTAGTATATAGTTAGTACACTGACAATATTTTCAGAGTTAGTGGTATGGTCTTCACATGAGATGCAGGAACTCTGGGAGATCTCCACTCTCCCTGATGCAGCTCCTCAGAGACGGTGTTAAAGAACCAGAGCTGTAGCTTGATGACCTACAGCTCACATGAGAAAATGACGAGGTGATAGATAAGAGCTCAAGGAGGTAGTCACCCCAAGACGCAGGAGGCAGGTACCTGAATAACTGTCAGGAGAGGTAAAGAGTGTAGGCAGCCAGTGCAGGGTACTCCTGTGGCCATTCTCCTCAATAATAAATATATCGCTTTGGATACTGTTTGGGGGACCCACTAGGGGAAGCGGCAGCAATCAGGTCTCTAGCAATAAATGTGGCCCTGTGGCTGAGAAGGGAAGTGGGGGGAGGGGTGGAGGAAGAGAAGAGAACTGGAGTAATGATAACAGATTCCAAAGTTTGAAAAGCAGACAGAAGATGCTGTGAATATGAAAAAGACACCAAGATGGTATTTTACTCTAGGTGCCAGAGTCATGGGTGTCTTGGATCAGGTCATCAGGTCCACAACATTCGAAAGGGGGAGATGAGCAGCCAGAAGTCCTAATACATATTGGTACCAACAACAAAGGTAGGAAAAAGGAGGTCCTGAAGAGAGAATATACAGAGTTAGATCGAAAGCTGAAAAGCAGGGCTTCCAGGGTAGTAATCTCTGGATTGCTGCCGGTGCCACACACCAGTGAGATTAAGAACGTGATAATTTGGCAGATAAATGTGTGGCTGAAGAATTGCTGCAGGGGGAAGGGTTTCAGATTTCTGGAAAATTGGTATCTATTCTGGAGAAGTTATGACCTGTAAAAAAACAGACAGGTTACACCTGAACCCAATTGGGGGACTAATATCCTTGCGGGCAAGTTTGCTAGAGCTGTTAGGAAGGGTTTAAACCAATTTGGCAGGGGGATAGAAACTGGAGTGATAGGCCCAAGGATTGGGTAGTTGGTATACAAGCTGATGCAGTGTGTAGTGAGGCTGTGAGGAAGAACAGGCAGGTGATAGAGCAAAATTACAGTCAATTGGATGAGTTAAAGTATAACAAGGGGCCAAAATCATGAAGGGCAATGAATGTAGGACTGAAGTTGTTATATTTAAATGCATGTAGTATACAGAATAAGGTAGATAAGGGAGCAAAAAGTAGAGAATTGGAAAGCTTTTAAAAATAAAAAGGCAACCTTAAAAGCCATAAGGAGAGAATACATGTAATATGAAGGAAAGCAAGCTAATAATACAAAAGAGGATACCAAAAGCATTTTCAGATATATGAAGAGCAAAAAAGAGGAGAGTGGATATTGGACCACTGGAAAATGGTGCTGGAGAGGTGGTAATGGGGTGGGGCGGGTGGAGAGAAGAAATGGTGGACAAACTGATTAAGGATTTTGTATCAGTCTTCACTGTGGAAGACACTAACAGAATGCCAGAAATTCAGGTGTCGGGGAAAAACTGAGTGTAGCTGCTATTACCAAAGGTAAGGTGCTTGGGAAGCTGAAAGGTCTGAAGGTAGACAAATCACTTGAAACAGATGGACTACACTTCAGGATTTTGAAGGAAGTAGCTGAATTGATTGTAGAGGCATTACTAATGATCTTTCAAGAATCAGTAGGATTCTATAATGGTTCCAGAGGATTGAAAAATGGCAGATGTCACTCCACTCTAAGGAAGGGAGGCAGAAGAAAGGAAATTTTGTCAGTTAGCCTGATGTCAGTGGTTGGGAAGATGTTGGAGTCCATTATTAAGGACAAGGTTTCAGGGTGCTTGGAGGCACATAATAAAATAGGTTAAAGTCAGCATGGTTTACTTAGAAATTATGTTGGAATTCTTTGAGGAAATAACAAGCAGGACGGACAAAACAGAGTCAGATGTTTTTCAGTTGGATTTTCATAAGGCCTCTGATAAAGTGCCACACAAGGCTGCTTAACAAGATAAGAGCCCATGGTATTACAGGAAAGGATAGAAGATTGGCTTATTGACAGAAGGCAAAGAGTAGGAATAAAGGGGGCCTTTTCTGGTTGGCTGCCACTGACGAGTGATGTTCCGCAGGGGTTGGCATTGGGACTGCATTTCACATTATATGTCAATGTTTTGGATGACAGAATTGATGGCTTTCTAGCCACATTTGCGAACGATACAAAGATAGGTGGAGGGGCAGACGATATTGAGGAAGCAGGGAATCTACAGAAGGACTTAGATTGGGAGATGACAAAGAAGTGGGAGATGGAATATAGTGTAGGGAACAGTACGGTCATGCACTTTGGTAAAAGGAATAAAAGCATAAACTATTTTCTACACGGGGAGAAAATTCAAAATCCAAGGTGCAAAGGGACTTGGGAGGCCTTGTGCAGAATTCCCAAAAGGTTCACTTGCAGACTGAGTCAGTGGTAAGGAAGGTAAATGAACGTCAGCATACATTTCGAGAGGAACAGAATATAAAAGCGAGGATGTAATGCTGAGGCGTTAAGGCATTGGTGATGCCTCACTTGGAGTACTGTGAGCAATTTTGGGCCCCTTATCTAAGAAAAGATGTGCTGCAGTCATTGGGTCCAGAGGAGGTTCATGAGAATGATTCCAGGAATGAAAAGATTAACACATGAGGAGTGTCTGATAGCTCTGGGCATGTATTCGTTGGAGTTTAGAAGAATGGAGGGGGGGGAGAATCTCACCGAAATCTATCAAATATTGAAAGGCCTAAATACAGTGGATATGGAGAGGACGTTTCCTACAGTGGGTGATTCTCAGACCAAAGAGCGCAGCCTCAACAAAAGGATGTCCATTTAGAACAGAGATGAGGTCTAATATCTTTCGCCAGAGTGAAGTGAATCTGCGGAATTCATTGCCACAGATGGCTGTGGGGGCAAAGTCATTAAAGTGGAATTTGACAGGTTCTTGATTAGTCATGACATCAAAGATTATGAATAGAAGTCAGCAGAATGGGATTTAAGGAATAATAAATCAGCCACGATGGAATGGTGAAGCAGACTCAATGGGCCAAATTGCCTAATTCTGCTCCTATGTCTTATGGTCACCAGTGGCAGAAAGGAAATACAGGAGCATCAGGACTAGGACAGCCAGACTGGGTAAATGCTTCTTCCCCTCAGATGGTGAGATTAAAAAATACTATGCCACCACCAAGATCTTGTCATTAGGACAGCAAGCTGCTTACTGCAACACATAAAAGTTGCTGGAGAATGCAGCAGGCCAGGCAGCATCTCTAGGAAGAGGTACAGTCGACGTTTCAGGCCGAGACCCTTCGTCAGGACTAACTGAAAGGAGCTAGTAAGAGATTTGAAAGTGGGAGGGGGAGGGGGAGATCCAAAATGATAGGCGAAAACAGGAGGAGGAGGGATGGAGCCAAGAGCTGGAAAGTTGATTGGCAAAAGGGATATGAAAGGATCATGGGATGGGAGGCCTAGGGAGAAAGAAAGGGGGAGGGGGGAAGCCCAAAGGATAGGCAAGAGGATCTCTTACTAGCTCTTCTTTCAATTAGTCCTGACGAAGGGTCTCAGCCCGAAACATCCACTGTACCTCTTCCGAGAGATGCTGCCTGGCCCGCTGCGTTCACCAGCAACTTTTTGTGTGTGTTACTTGAAATTTTTTTTTTAAGATTATGAGGACACAGTCCTCTTTTATTGTCATTTAGTAATGCATGCATTAAGAAATGATACAATATTCCTCCAGTGTGATATCACAAAACACAGGACAGACCAAAACTGAAAAACTAACAAAAACCACATAATTATAACATATAGCTACAACAGTGCAACAATACCATAACTTGATGAAGAACAGGCCATGGCACAGTAAAAAAGTTCAAAGTCTCTCAAAAGTCCCACATCTCACGCAGACAGGAGAAGGAAGAAAACTCTCCCTGCCATGCCCGACCACAGTCTGACTCTGAGTCATCCAAAAACTTCGAGCTCCGATCAGCCCTCCGACCTCAGCCTTGGTCGCCAGCAGCAGGCAAAGCCAGGGATTTTGGGGCCTTCCCTCCGGAGATTCTCGATCGCACAGTAGCAGCAGCAGCGAAACGGGCATTTCAGAAATTTCTCCAGATGTTCCTCTGCTTCTCACGTCTGTCTTCATCAAATCAGAATTGTGCATGGTGTCCTACTTACAGATACGATATCATTTCACTGGAGAGCTACGCGGGCTGCCATCTTCTCCCCCCGCCTCAAATTCCAGCATCTGCAGATTTCCACGTATTTGCGTTTATTGTTTACTTATGCTGTTTAATTCACAAGCATTTTGAATTACAGCACATTTTAACTTATTTGTGGTAACATTTTGTGCTGAGTATGATAAACAGTATGTACTGTGGGTGTACCGGGGTCCAGTGGGAAATTGATTCACTTGGTTGTATACACGCATAGTCAGATGACAAAAAACCTGAATTATGATCCTTGTGACATTGAGTCATCTTCATAATGCAACATTGTGATATAAACCACATCATTGAGCATACTGGAAATTCTGCCAGTAGAACTTTTCAATTGCAATTTGAATTCAAATATGCCCATTCTTAAAACTTCTGGGAAGACCTGGTCACTTTTGTGTTGACAACTAGAAAACATCAAAGATAATTTGGCAAGTCCCATGAAAGGAAAGAACTACGATCTGGCTTTAAGTACAGAGAGGAAATACCCTGGGACAGATGCCCGCAAAGAGTACACACAAGGTGCCAATTTTAGCCCGAATGCAATTGCCACATTGAGAAGTCATTTGATCTGAAATTATCCAAAAACACAAAGCAAATCATGAGGCTGTTTAACAAGATAAAACCCTATGGCATTACCAGAAAGACACTAGTATGGATAGAGTAATGGCTGACAGGCAGGAGGCAGCAAGTGGATATAAAGAGGGCCTTTTCTGGTTGGCGGCC
Organism: Mobula hypostoma; assembly: GCF_963921235.1. Lineage (NCBI taxonomy): Eukaryota > Metazoa > Chordata > Chondrichthyes > Myliobatiformes > Myliobatidae > Mobula > Mobula hypostoma. Next base: position 4,882,364 of record NC_086119.1, on the reverse strand, counting down.
GGTGACTGGAGGTGTTCCTCAGGGGTTAGTACTGGGACCGTTACTTTTCACATGTGATTTAGATCATGGAATTGATGGTTTTGTGGCAAAGTTTGCAGATCAACCAATTTCTCCCGGGATCAATAAAGTATGACAATGACTATGATACAAAGTTAGGTGGAGGGGCAAGTGCTGAGGAAGCAACGCAATTGCACCAGGACTTAGACAAATTGGAAGAATAGGCAAAAAAAGTGGCAGATGGAATACAGTGTTGGGAAATATATGATAATGCATTTTGGTAAAAGGAACAATAGTGCATCTATTATCAAAATGGGGAGAAGGTCCAAACATCAGAGGTGCAGAGGGTCTTAGGAGTCCTCGTGCAAGACTCCCAGAAGGTTAATTTATAAGTTGAGTTTATGGTAAAGAAGGCAAATGCAATGTTGGCATTTATTTCAAGGGGAATAGAATGTAAAAGTAAGGAGAGAATGCTGAAGCACAGTTTTAGGCCCCATATCTCAGAAAGGATGTGTTGTCATTGGAGAGAGTCCAGGGGAGGTTCACCAGGATGATTCCAGAAATGAAGAGGTTAACATACAAGGAGCATTTGGCAGCTTTGGGCCTGTACTCATCGGAATTTAGAAGAATCCGGGGGGGATCTCATTGAATCCTATCAAATGTTGAAGGGACTAGATAAGGTGAATGTGGAAAGGATATTTCCTCTGGCAGGGGTATCCAGAACTAGAGGGCACAGCCTCAAAACTGAGGGGCAACCTTTTCAAACAGACGTAAGGAGATTTTTTTTTAGCCAGAGTCATGAATCTGTGGTCTGCTCTGCCACAGAATGCGGTGGAGGCCAAGTCCATGGGTATATTTGAAGCAGAAGTTATTAGTTTCCAGATTGGTCAAAGGATATGGCAAGAAGGCAGGTGTATGGGGTTGAGTGGGATCTGGGATCAGCCATGATGGAATGACAGAGCAGACTTGATGGGCTGAATAGCCTAATTCCGCTCCTATTTCTTATGATCTGGAACACAGAACTCACAGACAGTGGAGTGGCATTTGCTTTAGGTGAATTTGGAAGTCCCACAACTCGAGTCCTTCGCAACTTCATGTTCTTGGGTGATTTTCACACTCTGCCAGAAGTGACTATTACCACTACATAGCCCATCTGGGACATCATCGAGTTTTCTTCTCTGTTAGCACAAACTGACCATGGGGCAGATCCTTCAGCAACCTCTCACACTCCTTTATTTGTATTTTCACTTTCTTCTTCTGCCCCAATGATCAGGTGACCACAACACCCTTACAGAAACTCTGGTCTCACCCCATGAGATATTCCTTTTATTCCATACAGCTTTTCCAATTTTTTCTCCTTCCACAGCTAGTTTTAATGTCAGTGTAAATGGGACAATAATTGATGATACAGACTCAGTAGACTATAAGGGCTTGTTTTTGTGCTGCATCTCTATGAATACACGAGATGCTACCTTACATGCTGAGCAATTCCAGTATTTTATTTGTTTATGGAAAGAAAACTATGTTCCTGTTGTCTTTTCCATCAAAGTAGTGCAAGTCCCACACTGGTTTCTGGAATTAAGGTTAAGATTCATTGAAGATTACATACCACCCTGCTATTACACTGGATTCCGATAAATAAGGGCCAATAAGTTGTGAGCATGCTATTTTGACATTGAAAGCATGGCGACAATCGCTGGCCTCCAACACACCCTTGGACTGTGTTAGTGATTTCAGCAAACAATACATTTCACTGTGTTTTGATGTACTTAAGACCATAAGACACAACAGCAGAATTGAGCCATTCGGTCCATCGAGTCTGCTCTGGCATTCCATCATGGATAATTTATTTTCCTTCTCAACCCCATTCTCCTGTCTTCACCCTATAACCTTTGATACTCTTACTAACCAAGAACCTAACATAGAAACACAGAACATTACACACAGGAACAGGCCATTTGGCCCACAATGTTGTGCCAAACCAGCTACCTACACCATGCAAATCCCTCCTACCTACACCATGTCTATGTCCCTCCAACCTCTTCACATCCATGTGCCTATCCAAATGTCTCTTAAAAGCCTCTAATGTATTTGCATCTACCACCATACCAAGCATCCACATCTCTGTCAAACCCTTACCCCTCACACCCCCCTTGAATCTACCCCCTCTCATCTTCAATGCATGCCCCCTAGTATTAGATAACTCAAGCCTGAAAAACATACTCCATCTACTCTCTCTACGCCTCTCAATCTTGTAAACCTCTATCAGATCTTCCCTCAGCCTCCTGTGCTCCGGAGAAAACAACCCAAGTTTATCCAGCCTGTCATGATAGCACAAACCTATAAATCTCTGCTTTAAATATACCCAATGACTTGGCCTTCATGGGTATCTGTGGCAACGAATTCCACAGATTCACCATCCACTGGCTAAAGAAACTCATCTCTGTTCTAAAGGGACATCCTTCTATTCCAAAGCTGTGCCTTTTAGTCCGAGACTCTCCTACAATGTGACAAATAAAGCTAATCTTTAATCATCCTTAACTACCGGATGTGTCTAGAACAGGGGTTCCCAACCTTTTTGATGTCATGGACTAATATCATTAAGCAAGGGGTCAGTGGACCCCAGATTGGGAACCCCTGATCTAGAACAACCTTATTCACTGAAGAACAGAAATCCATCACCATGTGAAAAATCCACAATAGTTTCATGTTTAGTACATATAGAATAATTATATAAAAACAAATTACTGCATGCAGATAATTATAACCAAATAAACAAAAGCTCTGGCTCTTTAAACATGCCCCCTTCTCTAAAGTTTATGTGTCATACTGAAACCTTGTCGTCTACAAACTACTTATGTCATTTTCAATTGCATGATACAGTTTCTCAGTTCTATTTTTTTTATGTCTCCATTTGGGAAGTTCTTCCTCCACTGCCCTTATCCAGCATCAGTAATTCCCACTACCAGTTTCAGTGGTACAGAGCTACCCATTTCCCAGTCACAACGACCCCTTCACCAAGAGTTGTCTGCTTTCCCAAACAGGTGATCGGATCGAGTGCTACACTCACGATAGGAGATTTATGGCTTATGCAAACAGTAACAGAAAATACAACAGTACAGACCCTCCAACTCATGATGTGGTGATGACCCTTTAATGTACTCCCAAGATTAATTGAACCCCTACCTCCCACACAGCCCTCCAATTTTCTTTCATCCATGTGCCCACCTACTCAAATGTCCTTCATGTTTCTGCCTCCATCACCACCTCTGGCAGGGTGTTTCATGCACCCACCACTCTGGGGAAAAAGACCTACCTGACATCCCCTCTCTACTTTCCTCTAAACACCTTAAAATTATGCTCCCTCGCATTAGCAATCTCCACCCTAATGTAGGCCTTTAAACATCTGACTGAAGGAAAGAGTCGACAGCAGGATGCACAGATTAGAATTTGGACAAGGCGTTCCTAACCATTTTTATGCCATGGAACCCTACCATAACAGAGGGGTCCATGATTTAGATGGAATAATATGCAAAGAAAGTGAGTGTGTGTTTGGTGTACATGGTAACTTCACAGTCTTGCACGGATTTAAATACAAGTACATTGACTAGATACAACATAGCAAAGTTTCTGTAGCAGTGTTGGATTTCTGCATTTAACTGCAGATTTTTTGCTCCAAGCAATTTAATGAAGTTGTGCATTTTACTCACTAATAATGAATACTGATGGTGTCACAAGTATTTTAGGCAAATGTTGAAATTGAGGAATTTAAGATGGATAAAAATTTGATCAATTATCTAACCTAACAATGAATGCACTGTAACAGTCACCAGCAAGTCAGCAACTCTACTTAGAAACACTAGCAGGAACAAAGTATGTAAATACGCATCGTATGCAAATTTCCAAAGTTCCCTCTTCTGTAGTTTAAGGACTGGTAAATGTAGTCAGAAGACGAAACGCACAGAGACCGAATCACATGAGGGTGCACAGGGTTGGAGACTCAGCCAGCTTCACCTCTCATACAATGCTCCCCACCATCAAGGGGCGGTTCTCCAGAAGACAGCTTACTTCATTGAAGACTCCACATCATCCAAGACATATACTCTTCCCATTGCTACCACCAGGGAAGAGGTATAGGAGCCTGAAGACCCACACTCAATGATTTAGGAACAGCTTTTTCCCCTCCGTCCTCAGATTTCTGAATGGTCTATGAATACTAGTTCATTACTTTTCTGCACTATGAGAGATGACAAGATAGAGGTGTAGAATATGGTAAGAGGTATAGATCGAGTGGACAGCCAGTGACTTTGTCCCAGGGACAATACATTTAGCAATGACTGATACGTTGGGATATAATTTTGAGGTGACTGGAGGAAAGTATGGGGGGAGGGGGGAGGATGTCAGAGGGATGTTTTTTTCACACAGAGAGTGGTAGGTGTGTGGAGCACACTATCAGGCAAAGGGGTAGAGCCAAGTACATTAGAGGTGGCACAGTAGCATAGAGGTTAGCACAACACTTAACAGTACCAGCGATCCAGGCTCAATTCCCACCGCTGTCTGTAAGGAGTTTGTATGTTCCCCCCGTAACCATGTGGGTTTCCCCTGGGTGCTATGGTTTAAGAACATAAGAACTAGGAGCGGGAGTAGGCCATCTGGCCCATTAAGCCTACTCTGCCATTCAATAAGATCATGGCTGATCAGACCATGGACTCATCTCCACCTATCTGCCGTTTCCCCATAACCCTTAATTCCCCTGCTATGCAAAAATCTATCCAACCTTGTCTTAAATATATTTACTGAGGTAGTCTCCGCTGCTTCACTGGACAGAGAATTCCACAGATTCACCACTCTTTGCAAAAAGCAGTTCCTCCTCATCTCCATCTTAAATTTACTCACCAGAATCTTGAGACTATATCCCTAAGTTCTAGACTCACCAGTGGAAACAATTTTCCTGCCTCTATCATACCTAGCCTTTTTTAAATTTTATATGTTTCTATAAGATCTCCTCTCATCCTTCTCAATTCCAGTGAGTACAGTCCCAGGTAACTCAATCTCTGCTCATAGGCTAATGCCCTCATCTCTGGAATCAATCTGGTGAACATTCTCTGCACCACCTTCAAACCTAACATATCCTTCCAAAGTCCAAAGATGTAATGGCTGGTAGGTTCATTGACCCTGTGATTAGGCCAATTAAATCAGGGGTTGCTGGGTGGTGTGGCTCGAAGGGCTGGAAGGGTCTGTTCCCTGCTGTATCTCACTAAATAAATACACTTAAGAGATTCAGACAGATGATAGAAAAAAAAATGGAGGGTTATGCAGGAGGGAAAGATTAGATTGATCTTACAGTAGATTAAAGGGGCGACACAACATCATTGGCCAAAGGGCCTATACTGTTCTGTGAAAGGCCCAACCTGGCTCACCAATGCCCAACCGTTATCCAGTATCTACTGATGGAAAGCGAGGAACTGCAGGGCTTGGTACTGATGAGTTAGAGGCGAATAATCCGCCGTGCTCACTTCTGAGGCATATGCATGCAGTATGATAACTCAGTAACAGAATGATTGACATCAGTTCAGTAGCCTGGGTTATCAACAGAGGTCGGGCAAGCCAGAACTTCATTCATTGGAACATAGGAGAATGAAGGGTGATATAAAATCACAAGGGGAGCAGATCGGGTGAATACATCCCAAGTCTTTTTCCCAGGGTTTGAGAATAAAGAACTAGAGGGTATATATTAAGGAGCAAGGGGAAAGATGTAATAGGAACTTGAAATGTAATTTCTTCATGCAAATGGTGATCAATACTTGGAATTAAATAGTCGAGGCAGAAGCAATGAGAACAGCTAAAAGACACTTGGATGGGTACAGAGATAGGAAAGGTTTATGATGATACGAGTCAGGCACAGCCAATAGGATGAGATTTGCTGGGTGTCTTGGTCAGCAGTGACAGAATGGGCAGAAAGGCCTGTTTCTATGCGGTATAATTATGACTCCAGTAGCCCAGCCAAGTGCGAGCATCTTCAGATGGGGAGAGGATTAAAAGCTCTCCATTATGAATTACGTAGACAAAATCAGCAGCAGGACCTAATGGAGCCAGGTCTCTGGATAAGTTAGAAGCCTTTTAAATTAAATTATTGAGAGAGTCAGGATCTCTTGTTGGCACCGATGCACAAGTAGAATTTTTTTGATTGAGTTATGCTCAATATGCTCACAGAATACTAAGACAGGAACCAATAGATTAGAAAATCACAATAAGAGAAAGATGGGAACATTCCGATTAGGAAGCAACAGTGAAGGAAGAAAGAGGTTGCTTCAAGCTGATGATCTTGAAAGGTTTTGGTATTCAGAGGGTATTTGAAGGCACACAAAGCATACAGTGTATGCTTATGTAAAAGATTAGATGTTATGTTGCTGTTGTAGAAGATACTGAGACAAGCATAGGGATAGGAAAAGTTTATAGCGATATGGGCCAAACCAAGCAATTGGGACTAGCTTAGATGGGTTGGACTACTGTGTTCAGTTTTTGAAACATAGAAACTCTACAGCACAACAGGCCCTTCGGTACCACAATGCTGTGTCAAACATGTACGTACTTTAGAAATTACCTAGGGTTACCCATAGCCCTCTATTTTTAAGGATGAGGTCTCATGACAAAATAGGCCGCAGTCAGCATGGTCTCCTCAAGGAAGAACCTTGTCTGACAAATCCGCGAAGAAACAACAAGCAGAATAGACAAAGGAGACCCGACCGACACTATGTACCCAGACCCCCAGAAGGCCTTCAACAAGGTGCCACCAGCTGTCAAAAAATCTACAGGCCCACGACACCACAGGAACAATTCCAGCATAGATAAAGCAGTACTGACTGGCAGGAGGCAAAGAGTGGAAACAACAGGAGCCTCCCCTGGCTGGCCAGCAGCGCTCCACAGTGATCTGTGCTGGAACCGATTTCCCCCCACGCTATGGGTAGAGGGTACACAAAGATAGGTAGAGGGGCAGGCAGCTTCGAGGAAGCAGAGAGGCTACAGAAGGACACAGACTGACCAGAAGAATGGGCAAAGAGATAGCGGATGGAATATAGTGTCAGGAAGTGCATGGTCATGCACCCAACAGAAGAAACAAAAGGGTTGACTGTTTCCAAATAGAGGAAAAAATTAAAAACTGAGGTACAAAGAGACCTGGGAGCCCCCGTGCAGGACCCCCCAAAGGCCAACTTACAGCCCGAGCCCGCGGCAAGGAAGACAAGTGCAATGCCGCCCGCATCCATCTCAAGAGGATCAGAACACAAAAGCAAGGACATAATGCCGAAAACCTACAAAGCACTGGTAAGGCCCCACCCGGATCACCATAAGCAAGTTTGGGCCCCCCATCCCAGGAAGCATGTGCTGAAAAGGAGGCCCACAAAAACAGTTCCAGGGATGGATGGCCGCCACACAGAGAGTGCTTGACGGCTCCATCGCCCTGCGCTGGAAAGAGTGCGGAGGAGTGATGTTATTGGGACTCGAGGGGTTGAGTCATGGAGGGAGGACAAACTGGACTACCTTAGACTGGGATGTTGTTCAGCAAGGACCAACTGGGCCAAACCTCATTACTTCGTCAGAACTGTCTTCAAACAGAAATGTGAACTCCAATTCCATAGATGCTGCTTCTCTGAAATTTTCTGTTTTTGTTGCTCTAATAGATAGACTTGTCCATTTGATTAACACAAAGAAACACATTTGAAAGAAGTGGAACAATAAGGAGCATGTTCATTACTCTTTCCTGAACCTCTAATTTCCAGCACAACACAAAGAGTTATTTTCCCACCACTAAGTCAAAGTGGTCCCAAAGCTCAGTGATAACAGGAAGGTTAGGTTGTGCACTAGAGCTGGTGAGTGACTTTTACACTTTTCCTTTCCTCTACCAATAAACACATCTGCAAGGAGCGCTGCCACAAAACAAAACAGCATTTATCAAGGACCCCCACCATCCAGACTATTGCTCTCTTCTTGCTATCACCTTTGGTGAGGTAGTACAGGAACCTTAGGTCCCACAACACCAAGTTCAGGTACAGTTATTACCCCTCAACCAGCACAGATAACTAGTCACCTCAACTCTGAACTGATTCCACAACCTTGCACTCACTTTCAAGAACTCTGTAATTCAGGCTCTAAGTATTATTTATTTATTTGCTTATTAATTTAAAAATTAAAATTTATTTATTCACTGTTGTTTCCTCCCTCATTCCAAAGACGTACGGGTCAGGTTAATTGGTCACATAGGTGCAACTGGGCTGATTGGACAGGAAGGGCCTGTTACCGTGCTGTATCTTTAAAATTAAACAAATAAATTAATCTGAACACTGAAAGGGCTGGATCTGCAATGGTCACTCACTGCTTAAGTGATCACTCGAGCGCAGAGAGTATGCTCCCTTGTCCCGTCTGCACTACGAGAATCTCACATTGCATTGACTGTGCTCACTTTTCAAAAATCAATGCAATTCAGCACCACTGACAGCTGCGGTCAGCATTGCCGGCTCGGGTCCCAACTCCATTCTCAACACCACTGCCCCTTTCACACAGGAAATCTCAGAGTCAGGTGGAAAGATAGTATGTGCATGTGTCATAGAGCAATACAGGACGACCCCTCGGGGCAACCAGACATGCTGACCATGACATTAGGAAGAACTAGATTTGAGAAGGATCCTCAATAACCCCTCACAGGCAACAGCTAAAACCATTTAACACATCAGGGAAGGCTATGAACAGGGGATGGAAAATTATGAAGATCAGATCTCTTATCTCCTGAGAGATTGTGCAGATGCTGGAAATCCAAGGCAACACACACAAAATGCTGGAGGAACTGTATTTCCATATCCCAAAGATGTGCTCTGGGTCAAAACACCGGGTGTGAGGTTAGGAAAACCCTCCGAAGGGCAGTGAGAAAGGTATCAGAGAGGCAGAGCTGTACATGGCCATCGGCACTGGATAAACGGTACTAGAAACCAGCAGATCCCATCCCCCTCAGTGTGCACTCCAAAAGTTAAACTTGTTCACCTCCTCTACCTTCGATCTGAATGGGAAATACTTCAGTCCCAAGTCCTCAAACCACATAAAACCAGTCAAATGGCTCTGATCTCAACTACCTGATGCCAAACTTGGCCATGATAGAACATAGAAACATAGAAAACCTACAGCACAATAAAGGCCCTTTGGCCCGCAATGCTGTGCCAAACGTGTACTTATTTTAGAAATTACCTAGGGTTACCCATAGCCCTCTATACTTCAAAGCTCCATGTACCTATCCAGGAGTCTTTTAAAAGAACCTATTGTATCCACCTCCACCACAGTCGCCGGCAGCCGATTCCACACACTCACCACTCTCTGCATAAAAAACTTACCCCTGACATCCCCCCTGCACCTACTTCCAAGCACCTTAAAACTGTGCCCTCTCATGTTAGCATTTCAGCTCTGGGAAAAAGCCTCTGACTATCCACATGATCAATGCCTCTCATTATCTTATCCACCTCTATCAGGTCACCTTTCATCCTCCATCACTCCAAGGAGAAAAGGCTAAATTTACTCAACCTATTCTCATAAGGCATGCTCCCTAATCCAGGCAACATCCCTGCAAGTCTCCCTGCACCTTTCTATAGTTCCACATTCTTCCTGTAGTGAGGTGACCAGACTGAGCACAGTACTCCAAGTGGGGTCTGACCAGGGTCCTATCCAGCTGTAACATTACCTCTCTGCTCTTGAACTCAATCCCATGACTGATGAAGGCCAATGCACCATATGCCTTCTTAACCACAGTCAACCTGCGTCGCAACTTTGAGTGTCCTATGGACACAGACCTCAAGATCCCTCTGATCCTCCACACTGCCAAGAGTCTTACCATTAATACCTTCATATTTGACCTACCAAAATGAACCACCTCTGGGTTAAACTCTATCTGCCACTTCTCAGCCCAGTTTTGCATTGTATCAATGTCCTGCTGTAACCTCTGATAGCCGTCCACACTATCCAAAACATCCCCAACCTTTGTGTCATCAGCAAACTTACTAACCCATCCCTCTACTTCCTCATCCAGGTCATTTATAAAAATCACAAGGAGGTCCTAGAACAGAATCCTGAGGCACACCACCAGTCACCAACTTCCATGCAGAGTATGACCCATCTACAACCACTCTTTGCCTTCTGTAGACAAACCATTTTTGGATCCACAAAGCAAAGTCCCCTTGGATCCCATACCTCTTTACTTTCTTAATATGCCTAGCTTGGGGTACCTTATCAAATGCCTTGCTGAAATCCATATACACTACATCTACTGCACCAAACACCTCAGACAGAAGAGGAAGCCTAGATGGCTGTGAGCCCCATTATGTAGGCAGTGTGGAAAGACCACACCAATAAAATGCTTGCCTCCAACATGACAGAATGTCACAAGATACTTCACAGGAATGCTCCTGTGACACCAGCAGATAGGGGTATCAAGACACAGGAGCAGAATTAGGCCATTCCGTCCATTTGGCTTGCTCCACCATTTGACCATGACTGATTTATTTTCCTTCTCAACTCCATTCTCCTGCCTTCACCCCATAACCTCTGACACCTTTACTAATCAAGAACCTATCAACCTCTGCTTTAAATGTACCCACTGACTCTGCCTCCTCAGCCAACTGTGGCAAGGAATTCCATAGATTCACCAGCCTCTGGCTAAAGAAATTGCTCATCTCTGTCCTAAATGGATGTCGCTCTATTCTGAGGCTGTGCCCTCCGGTCCTAGACTCCCACTAAAGGAAACGCTCACTCAAAGTCCACTATCTAGGCCTTTCAGTATTCCATAGGTTTCACTGAGATCTCCCACTCATTCTTCTAAACTCCAGTGAGCACAGTCCTGGACGCAAATGCTCTCCAGATGATAACCCTTTCATAGAAACATAGAAAATAGGTGCAGGAGTAGGCCATTCAGCCCTTTGAGCCTGCACCGCCACTTATTATGATCATGGCTGATCATCCAACTCAGAACCCTGCACCAGCCTTCCCTCCATACCCCGTGATCCCCGTAGCCACAAGGGCCATATCTAACTCCCTCTTAAATATAGCCAATGAACTGGCCTCAACTGTTTCCTGTGGCAGAGAATTCCACAGATTCACCACTCTGTGTGAAGAAGTTTTTCCTAATCTCAGTCCTAAAAGGCTTCCCCCTTATCCTCAAACTGTGACCAGGATCATTGTCAGGATCATTCTCATAACCCTTACTCTGGACCCTCTCCAATGCCATTATATCCTTCCTTAAATATGGGGCCAAAACTGCTCACAATACTCCAAGTGCGATCTGACCAATGCCTCATAAAGTGTCAACATTACATCCTTACTTCAACTCTAGATCTCTCAAAATGAATGCTAACATTACGTTTGCCTTTAAGACACAAAGCTAGGTCAAACAACCTCAATTTCAGTCAAGATGGCGCCAGCACACAATGCTCCCTCAGTCGACATCTTCCAGATAGCTCACAAAAAAGTTGTTTTTACTGCTTTTACGTCTGTTTTCACCTTAAATGTGTTTCTGGGACTTTTAAGACCATAAGATACAGGAGCAGAAGTAGGGCATCTGGCCCATCAAGTCTGCTCCACCATTCAATCATGGGCTGATCCAATTCTTCCAGTCATCCCCACTCCCCTGCCTCCCCTCCGCCCCCCACCCCTTGGATGCCTTGGCTCATCAAGAATTTATCTACCTCCGCCTTAAATACACCCAATGTCTTGGTCTCCACAGACTTACCACCCTCTGACTAAAGTAATTTCTCTGCATCTCTGTTCTAAACAGAAGTCCTTCAATCCTCAAGTCGTGCCCTCTTGTCCTAAACTCCCCTACCATGGGAAATAACTCTACCATATCTAATCTGTACAGCCTGTGATTTACAGTTTAGAGATCATTTGAGTGATCCAGCGCTTTGTTGTCTCCGAGAAGATTCTGGAAAGCGAGCGCATACTTGGACAGCCTCAAGGTGAAGAAACCAAGTCTGGGCGTGAGCCAATGTTCGACTCGGTTAAAATGTCAAGGAAGACTGAGACATTGAAGTGACTGTGGAAGGTGAGCAAGACTTCAGCACCGACTGCGTTCATTTTGATCGCTGCCAAGTAGGAGTCTGTGAGCAGCCTATCGCTGTGTGGCTCGCTGTGGCTGGCAGGTAGGCCTCTTGGCCTCATGTAGATTCCCTCTTTCGATGAATGTCAGTGATATCATAGGACTGTACCGCGGTTCTGCATTTATGGATTGGACAAATGCATTTATGGACTATGGACTTTTTCAGACTTATGGTTTTTATATTCAGTGTTCCTTTTCCGTTTTGTTGTGCGAGGGAAGGATGCTTTTGAGTTGATGTTCTGTTAGTTTTCTGTGCGTGGGAGGAGTTGTTTTTTCAGGGTCGACATTCCTGTTCTTTTTTTATGTGGTGGGGGGGGGGGGTTGATGCTTCTCTCTGAACAACTTCCACGTTCTTTCTTTGTTTCGTGGCTATCTGGAGAAGACAAATTTCAGAGTTGTATATAGATACAAGCTTTGATAATACATCAAACTTTCAAGGAAAGGGAGATAAAGAGGGAAGAGAATTCAAATGCTTAGGGCCCAAGCAACAAATGGCACTGCATTAGAACGATGGGAGTTCAGAACAGGAGGCAGAGAGAAACCAAGTGCGGGAGAATAGTAAGGTTAAAGGCCAAGACTGGAGAGAGATTTCCAACAAACACAGGGATAATGGCACCTGGGACAGGTCCCAACCCCAGCACACATTTTAATGAGCTCCACTTTATAAAATCGAGGCAAAAAGACTGCAACTAGCGGGGCACTGTCTACACCACCCCAAGCTACCTGCCAGCCTAGTCATCATATAGGACCCCAAGCATGGGAGGATGAACCCTGGGTGCCCTCCCAAGACTATGGTCAACATGCTCCTAGAAGACGGCGGCGTGACTAATGTAGATGAACTGAACACGCTGATGAGGGAGAGGGAGAAGTTGAGAGCCCGTCATCGTGCCCGATGTGGGGGGGGAGGTCCAGTGCCATTTTTCCTCCAAACATACCAAAAAGTGCAACTTTTGTCTCATTTGTCCACAGAACATTGCCCCAGAAGTGTAGAACATCCAGACGGTCTTGCAAACTTGAGAAATGCAGCAATTTTTTTTGGAGAGCAGTGGTTTACTCCATGGTGTCCTTCCATGAACACCATTGTTGTTTTTCAGTGTTTTTCTGAAAGTGGACACAAGAACAGAGAGTATAGCAAGTTCTAGAGATTTCTGCAGGCATTTTGCTGTTACCCTTCTTTTTCACTTCCTTCAGCGTTACAAGTTGTGCTCTTGGTGTAATCTTTGCAGGATGCCCAGTCCTAGGGAAGAGGAGCAACAGTACTGAGTTCTCTCCATTTGTAGACAAAATCTCTTACTGTGCACTGATGAACACTCAGGTCTTTAGAAATTTTTTTGTAGCCTTTTCCAGCTTCATGCATTTCTATAACTCTTCTAAGGTCCTCTGAAAGTTGTTTTGATCAAGGCTTGGTGCACATAAAGAGACCTTTCTTGAGAGGAGCAGGCTCTGTCAGTAACCTGACTGTATCTTATTTATTTATTTATTTATTTTTTACAGGGCAGTGCCCCTCTACAACCCACGCTTCCAGTCTCATCTCATTGATTGGAACAACTGACTCCAAATAGCTTTTGTAGAAGGCATTACCCTAGAGATATACCAGTTAATTGAGTGGTGTCGCAGCAACAACCTTGTACTCAACGTCAGCAAGACCAGAGTTGATTCTGAACTTCAGGAAGGATAAGACTAGGAGACAAAAACCAATCCTCAGAGGGATCAGAAGTGGAGAGAGCGAACAATTTCAAGTTCCTGGATGTCAATATCTCTGAGGAACTAACCTGGACACAAAACATTGATGCAGTTGTAAAGGCAGCAAGGTGGTGGCTATATTTCATTAGCAGTTTGAGGAGATTTGATTTGTCAACTAAAACGCTCGAAAATTTCTACAAATGTACTGTGGAGAACACTCACTGGCTGCATCACTGTCTGGTATGAGGACCGACTACACAAGATGGAAATAAGTTGCAGAAACATGTAAAATTAGTCAGTTCCATCATCGGTACCAGCCTCCACAGTATCCAAGAGATCTTCAAGGAGCGGTGCCTTGGAAGGCAGCATCCATCATTAAAGACCCCCACCACCCAGGATATGTCCTCTTCACACTGTTACCATCAGGAAGGAGGTACTGAAGTCTGAAGGCACACACTCAGTGATTCAGGAACAGCTTCTTCCCCTCTGCCGTCTGATTTCTCAATGGATATTGAACCGATGAACACTACCTCACTACTTTTTTCCTGTTATTTTGTACTATATATTATATACATACACATACAAATATGTATGTGTGAATATGAATATACATACACACACACATATACACACACACACTTAATGCAACTCAGATTTTTCCATCAATATTTATTTATTATATATTTATTCTACTGCTGCCGTTAAGTTAACAACTTTCACAACCTATGCTGGTGATATTAAATCTGATTCTGAATGAAAATGCCTTGTTATGAGAGATCAGTGAAGAATGGCCAGACTGGTTCAAGCTGACAGGAAGGTAACATGTTACAACAGTGGTGTGCAAAAGAGCCTCTCCAAACGCACAACACGTCAAACCTTGAAACGGATGGGCTACAGCAGCACAAGACCACACGAGGTTCCACTCCTGGACCTAACACTGAGTGCATATAGTGAAGTGTGTAGCTTATGCCAAGGATGTAGGAGGAAAGATTAAGTTGATCATGAAGTACATTTTAATAGGTTGACAAAACATCGTGGGTCAAAGGACCCATACTGTGCAGTACTGTTCAGTGTTGAATTATTGCTCACCTCTACCTTCAAACTTTATTTGAACTTCAACAGGAAACACTTCACCCCGAACTCCTCAAACCACATCAAACCGTAAAGCAAATTCAAAGAGTAGAAAACAGAAACAGTAGGTCACGCTAACATTTGCAGAAGAATTAGGTCATGTTCAAAGAGCTACCCCAGCATCTTGGTCAATAATTATATCTCAACTGCCAAAGAGAAAAGTGCCTCCAGTTCCTTATCACACTGCTTTTCGTTGGAACTTGTGATGAGCCTCCAGTGCTCATTGTGTTTTAAAGACTGAGAGGTAAGTTATTTTATCAGGATAAGGATCATAACAAGAATGAGAACATAGGAATGTATGAAGATGATCTTGCCTCAGGACCACACAAGACGTGGAAAGAGCGCAATTTCAAATTCCTGGGTGTCAACATCTCAGAGGATCTATCCTAGGCCCAACATATCGATGCAGCTACAAAGGTGACACGACAACAGTTATATTTCATTAGAGTTTGGTATGTCACCCAAAGACAGTCGCAAATTTCTACAGATATATCATGGAGAGTATTCTAACTGGCTGCATCACCAACTGTATTGGGGGGGGGGGTGCTACTGCACAGGATCAAAATGAGCTGCAGAGTTGTAAACTTAGACAGCTCCATCATAGGCACTAGCTTCTCCAGCATCCAGGACACCACTTCAAGGAGTGTGCCTAAAAAAGGTGGCATCCATCACTCACCCAGGTCATGCCTTGTCTCATTGCTACCATCAGGGAGGTGATACAGAAGCCCAAAGGCACACAGAATTCAGGCACAGCTTTTTCCCCTCTGCCATCTGATTTCTGAATGGACATTGAACCCTTAAACACTACCTCACTACTTTTTTTTTAAAATTTTTACACTACTGTTAAATTGATTCCTTACAACGTTATCGTGGCCGGCTGGTGGCGTAGTGGCATCAGCGCTGGACTTCGGGGCGAGAGGTCCCGAGTTCGAATCCGGCCGCTCCCTTGCACGCTCTCCATCCATGCCTGGGTTGAGCGTCAAGCTAACAACTCAACCTCGAAAAACCTGGAGAGGGATGGGCTCTGCCAGGTTTCAGATGCCAAAGACATGCCGTACGATGAACATACCAAAAAGATCAGTACAAAAAGCTTGTCATGACGGCACCCCAACGACTCCACCAGGAGTTTAGGGCGTGCGCACACACACACAAAATTATCATAACTAGAAAGAAGGTTCTTGGGAAACTGAAAGGTCTGAAGGCGGACAAGTCACCTGGACCAGATGAGTTCTGAAACAGGTAGCTGAAGAGATCGTGGCAGCATTAATAATGATCTTTCAAGAATCACTCAATCCTGGAATGGTTCTGTAAGACTGCAAAATTGCAAATGTCACTCTACTTTTCAAGAAGAGAGAGAAGCAGGAGAAAGGAAACTATAGACCAGTCAGTCTGACCTCAGTGGTTGGGAAGATGCTGGAGTCAATTATTAAGGACGAGGTCTCAAGGTACTTGGAGGCACATGATAACATAGGCCATAATTGGCATGGTTTCCTCAAGGGAAAATCTTGCCTGATAAATCTGTTGGAATTCTTTGCAGAAGTAACAAGCAGGGATAGACAAAGGAGAACTGGTTAATGACGTGTACTTGGATTTTCAGAAGGGCTTTGACAAGGTGCCATGCGAGGCTGCTTAACAAGCTAAAGGCCCATGGTATTACAAGAAAAATTCTTGCATAGATAAAATAGTGGTTGTTTGGCAGGAGGCAAAGAGTGGGAATAAAGGGAGCCTTTTCTGGCTGGTTGCCAGTGACTAGCGGTGTTCCAAGAGGGTATGATTTGCATGATGGAATTTGGTTGATAGCTTTGTTGCTAAGTTTATAGATATACAAAGATAGGTGGAGGGGCAGGTAGTTTAAGAGCTGGAATGTTATGATGAGGTTGTATAAGGCATTGGTGAGGCCGAATCTGGAGTATTGTGTTCAGTTTTGGTCACCAAATTACAGGAAGGATATAAGTAAGGTTGAAAGAGTGCAGAGAAGGTTTACAAGGATGTTGCCAGGACTTGAGAAACTCAGTTACAGGGAAAGGTTGAATAGGTTAGGACTTTATTCCCTGGACCGTAGAAGAACGAGGGGAGATTTGATAGAGGTATATAAAATTATGATGGGTATAGATAGAGTGAATGCAAGCAGGCTTTTTCCACTGAGGCAAGGGGAGAAAAAAAACCAGAGGACATGGGTTAAGGGTGAGGGGGGGATAGTTTAAAGGGAACATTAGGGGGGGCTTCTTCACACAGAGAGTGGTGGGAGTATGGAATGAGCTGCCAGATGAGGTGGTAAATGCGGGTTCTTTATAAGAATAAATTGGATAGATACATGGATGGGAGGTGTATGGAGGGATATGGTCAGTGGGACTAGGCAGAAAATGGTTTGGCACAGCCATGAAGGGCCAAAAGGCCTGTTTCTGTGCTGTAGTTTCTATGGTTTCTAGAGAGCAGCAGAAGGACTTCAACAGGTTCGGAGAATAGGCAAAGAAGTGGCAGATGAAATACAGTGTCAGGAAGTGTATGGGCATGCACTTTGCTAGAAGAAATGAAAGGGTTGACTATTTTCCAAATGGAGAGAAAATACAAAAACTGAGGTGCAAAGGGACTTGGGAGTCTTTGTGCAGGATTCACTAAAGGTTAACTTGCAGGTTGAGTGTGTGGTGAAGGCGGTAAATGTGATGTTAGCATTCATTCCAAGAGGACTAGAATAAAAAAGCAAGGATGCAATGTTGAAACTTTATAAAGCACTGATGAGGCCTCAATTGAAGTACTGTGAGCAGTTTTGGGCCCCTTATCTCAGTAAATATGTGCTGAAACTGGAGAGGGTTCAAACGATATCATGAAAATGATTCCAGGATTGAATGACTTGTCATATGAAGAGCATTTGATGGCTCTGGGCCTGTATTCACTAGAATTCAGAAGAATGAGGGGTGACTTCATTGAAACCTACCGAATGGTGAAATGCCTTGATAGAGTGGAAGTGGAGAGGATGCTTCCTCTGGTGGGAGAGTCTAGAGGGGACAGCCTCAGAATAGAGGGGCATCCTTTTAGAACAGAGACAAGAAGGAATTTCTTTAGCCAGAAAGTGATGAATCTGTGGAATTTTTTGCCAAAGGCAGCTGTGGAGCTATCAAAGATGACAGTAACCATCCAGGGCGTGTGGTGACACTTGCGGGCTGCCCCAGCACATCCTTGGTTGTGTTAGTAGTTATCCCCAGGATAGTCTGGAGGGTTGTCAGAGGTTACAGCGGGACATCGACAGGATGCAGAACAGGGCTGAGAAGTGGCAGATGGACTTCAACCCAGATAAGTGTGAAATGGAAGTGTGAAATGGTTCACTTCAGTAGGTCAAATTTGAAGACAATATAATATTAATGGTAAGACTCTTGGCAGTGTGGAGGATCAGAGAGATCTTGGGGTCCGTGTCCATCGGACACTCAAAGCTGCTACCAGGTTGACAGAGTTGTTAAGAAGGCATATTGTGTGTTGGCCTTCAACTGTGGGATCGAGTTCAGCTATTACAGCTATATAGGACCTTAGTTAGACCCCACTTGGAGCACTGTGTTCAGTTCTGGTCACCTCATTACAGGAAGGATGTGGAAACTATAGAGTGTGCGGAGGTGATTTACAGGGATGTTGCCTGGATTGGAGAGCACACCTTATGAGAATAGGTTGAGTGAATTTGGCCTTTTCCCCTTGCAGCAACAGAGGATGAGAGGTGACCTATTAGAGGTGTACAAGATGATGAGAGGCATTGATTGTGTGGATAGCCAGAGGCTTTTTTCCCAGGGCTGAGATGGCTAACATGAGGGGGCATGGTTTTAAGGTGCTTGGAAGTAGGTACAAGGGGGATATCAGAGGCAGGTTTTTCCACACTGAGAGTGGTGGGTGTGTGGAATGCATTGCCAGCGAAGGTGGTAGAGGCGGATACAATAGGGTCTTTTAAGAGACTCTTAGATAGGTACAAACAGTGTACATGGAGCTTAAAAAAAAAGAGGACTATATGGTAGGGACATTTTAGGCAACTTCTAAAGTAGGTTACATGGTTGCCACAACATTGTGGGCTGAAGGGCCTGTAATGTGCTGTAGATTTCTATGTTCTATGCTTCTATGTTAAAGCAAATGACATATTTCACTTTATGTTTCAATGTACAGCTGCAAGAAAAAGTTTGTAAACCCTTTACAATTATCTGGTTTTCTACATCAATTATTCATAAAATGTGGTCTGATGTTCATCTAAGTGACAATAATAGACAAATACAATCTGATAAACTAATAACACAATTGTACTTCTCATCAATACTGAGTACGTCATTTAAACAATCAGCCTAAGTTCAAAAGAGTATGTGAACCTCTGAGGTAATGCCTTCTACAAAAGCCATTTGGAGTCATGTGTTCCAATCAATGAGATGAGATTGGAGGTGTGGGTTGGAGAGATGCCCTGCTCTGTAAAAAAAAAGTCAGGTTACTGACACAGCAAGAGAAATTGTCTACAAATAGAGGAAACTCAGTACTATTGCTACTCTCCCTAGGAGTGGGCATCCTCCAAAGATCACACCAAGAGCGCAACATGCAATGCTGAAGGAGGTGAAAAGGAACCCAAGGGTAACAGCAAAAGACCTTCAAAACCCTCTAGAACTTGCTAAAGTCTCTGTTCATGTGTCCACTATAAGAAAAACATTGAACAAGAATGGGGTTCGTGGAAGGACACTACAGAGGAAACCACTGCTCTCCAAGAAAACAGTGATGAACTGAAATAGTTTCGTACGGAGGAGACATCCTTACCGATGTGCAAGTCTGATCAGCAGCTACAGGAAATGTTTGGTGGAGGTTATTGCTGCTGAAGGAGGTTCTACCAGTTATTAAATTCAAGGGTTCACATACTTTTTCCAGTCTGGACTGTGTGGTTAAATAATATGTTGAATAAAGACATGAAAAGTAAAATTGTTTCGTATTAGCTTAGGTAGATTGTGTTTATCTAGTATTGACTTAGATGAAGATCAGACCACATTTTATGAGTAATTAATGCAGAAGACCAGGTAATTGCGAAGTGTTCAACTATACATGTAATATATCTGGATCAAAATCTAAACGATGTGGTACAGAAGTCTGAAGACCCACACTCAATGATTCAAGAACAGCTTCTTCCCCTCTGCCATCTGAACAGTCAGCTTTCTGAATGTTCCACAAAGACCACTTCAGCATTCCTTTTCCTTTCACTATTTTATAATTTACAGTGATTTCTGAGTCTCCACGTTGTACTGCTGCCACAAAGCAAATTTCAAGTCATAAGTCAGTGATATTAAACCTGACACTGATTCTCACTTCCACCGTCCTTGTCCGTCATCTCCCTAACAGGAGAGAATTCAGGCAATTCCCCACCAAAACTTACCACACGTACATCAATTTATATAGACTTTTTCCCATAACCTACAGACTCACTTTCAAGGACTATTCATTTCATGTTCTCAATTTCTATTGCTTGTTTATTAGGTTTTTTTCCCTTTTTGTATTTGCAGTTTGATGTCTTTTGCACATTGGTTGTTTGTCCATCTTGTGGGCAGGTTTTTCATTGATTCTATTGTGTTTCTTTGTATGTACTATGAACTCCTGCAAGAAAATGTTGTATATGGTGACATATATGTACTTCGACAATAAATTTACTCTTTTTGAAACAAAGTGAAATGTGTCATTTGCATTAACACCAAGGATGTGCTGGCGGCAGCCCGCAAGTGTTGTCACACATTCTATCACCAGCACAGCATGTCCACCACGTCCAGCAGAACACAGAACACAACAAGCAACAAAACAAACCCTCTTCCTCCTTCCCTCCCACACAGTCCTCCAACTACAGAACAGGCCGGCTTCGACTACCATCTGACTTGCAGATTCACAGACTTCCCCATGGGGCTCGCAGATGCAGGTTCAATTGACCTTTGGGCTTCAATGTTCTGTATCAACCCCCAACTTGGGGGGGGGGTGGAGATCCTGTCTGACCAATTCTGGCACCAACAAAGCCCCACTCTCCCCTCGTCCAGCCACAAGATTCAAGATTGTTTAATGTCATTTCCAGTACACAAGTGTATAGGAGAATAAAATCCTTGTCACTCCAGATCCAATAAAGCACAAAAACACAAGATAAAGAACAGAATAACAGAAATACAATAAATATAAATACATGAAATAGCTTATAAAGCTGTGGGCACATGGCCAAGTGGTTAAGGCATTGGACTAGCGACCTGAAGGTTGTGAGTTCGAGCCCCAGCCGAGGCAACATGTTGTGTCCTTGAGCAAGGCACATAACCACACATTGCTCTGCGACGACATTGGTGCCAAGCTGTATGGGTCCTAATGCCCTTCCCTTGGACAACATTGGTGTCGTGGAGAGGGGAGACTTGCAGCATGGGCAACTGCTGGTCTTCCATACAGCCTTGCCCAGGCCTGCGCCCTGGAGAGTGAAGACTTTCCAGGCACAGATCCATGGTCTCGCAAGATAAGATAAGCTATCCATAAAGGACAGGTTACACCTAAACCCAAAGGGGACCAATATCCTTGCAGGCAGGTTTGCTAAAGCTGTTGGGGAGGGTTACAACTAATTTGGCAGGGAAGGGGAATAGGAACCGCAGTGATAGGGCTGAGGATGGGGTTGTTGATATACAAGTCGATGCACTGTAACGAGGTTGTGGGGAAGCAGAGGCAGATGATTGGGTGGATACTGGATCACTGGGAAAAGACACTGGAGAAGTGGTAATGGGGACAAAGAAAGGGCAGATGAATTTAGTAAGTGTTTTGTGTCAGGGTTCACTGTGGAAGACACTAACAGAATGCCAGAAATGAGTGTCAGAGGGCAAAAGCGAGTGTTGCTGCTATTACCAAGGAAGAAATGATTAAGAAGCTGAGAAGTCTGAAGGTAGATAAGTCAATTGGACCAGATGAACTACACAGCAGGGTTCTGAAAGAGGTAGCTCAAGAGATTGTGATCTTCCAAGAATGACTAAATTTTGGAATGGTTCCTGGATACTGGAAAATTGCAAATGTCACTCCACTCTTTAAGGGAGGGAGGCAGGGAAGCAGAAGAAAGGAAATTTTACGCCAGTTAGCTTGGCTTCAGTAATTGGGAAGGCGTTGGAGTCCATTATCAAGGATGAGGTTTTGGGGCATGTGATAAAATAGGCCAAAGTCAGCAAGGTTTTCTAAAGGGGAAATCTTGCTTGACCATTCTGTGGGAATTCTTTGAGGATATAACAGGCGGGACAGAGAAAGGACAATCAGTTGATGTTGTTTATTTGGATTTCAGAGGGCCTTTGACAAGGTGCCACACGTGAGACTGCTTAAGAGCCCATGGTATTACAGTAAAGATACTGGAATGGATAGAAGATTGCCTGACTGGCAGGAGGCAGAGTGGGAATAAAGGGGGCCTTTCCTGGTTGGCTGCCGGTGACTAGTGGTGTGCCGCAAGGGTTAGGACTGCTTCTTTTCACATTGTACGTCAACGATTTGGATGAAGAATTGAAGGCTTTGTGGCCAAGTTTGCAGACAATACAAAGATAGGTGGAAGGGTAGGTAGTGTTGAGGAAGCAAGGTGTTTTCAGAATGACTTAGGCAGATTGGGGGAATGGGCAAAGAAGTGGCAGTTGGAATATAATGTAGGGAAGTGCATCTTCACGCACTTTAGCAGAAGAAATGAAGATAAAAATGGAGAGAAAATTCAAAAATCAGAAGTGCAGAGGAACTTGGAAGAACTCATGCAGGATTCCCTGAAGGTTAACTTGCAGGCTGAGTCGGGATGAGGAAGGCAAAAGCAATGTTAGCATTCACTTTGAGAGGACCAGAATACAAGAGCAAATGTGTAATACCGAGGCTTTATAAGGCATTGGTCACACCATACTTGGAGTACTATAAATAGTTTTGAGCCCCTTATCTAAAAAACGATGTGCTTGCATTGGAGAGGGACCAGAGGAGGATCATGGGAATGTCCCCAGGGTTGAAACAGTTAGCATGTGAGGAGCGTTTGATAGCTCTGGACCTATACACACTGGAGTTTACAAGAATGTGGGAGGGACCTCATTGAAACCTATCAATATTGAAAGGTCTGGATAGGATGTTTCCTGTAGTGGGGAGTCTGGGACCAGAGAGCACAGCATCAGAATAGAGGGACACCCATTTAGAACAGGGATGAGGAAAAATTCCTTCAGCCAGAGGGTGGTGTATTTGTGGAATTCTTTGCCACAGACCAAATCATATTTAAGCCAGAGGTTGTTAGGTTCTTGATTAATGAGGGCAAAGGTTAGGGAGTGAAGGCAGGAGAATGGGGTAGAGAGAGAATACATCAGCCATGATGGATTGGCAGAGCAGACTCAATGGGCCGAATGGTCTAGTTCTGCTCCTGGTTCTTATAAAGTGACACTAGGCACGGGAGCGTCTATACATATGATGACTAACAGGAAATGATAAAATAGTGGTGGTGGGAGGTAGAGGTAGAGGTGGAGGTGAGTGGAGGTAGATCAGCCTTACTGCTTAGGGAAAGTACAGTAACTGTTTTTGAGGACGGTGGTCCTGGCGTGGATGTCCCTGATGGAGATGGGACTACCAGTCCATGAGCAGGGTGGATGGGATCCTTCATGATGGTATTGGACCCTTTTCCAGCACCTACCTCTCTGTATACAAGTCCTTGATAATGGGCTGACCGTTACTGGTGACGCACTGGGCAGTTTTATCTACCCGTTGTAAAATCTGTACAACAGCATTTGAGGGCAATTTTACAAACTGATGGGCACAGTGCAAATTCTTTATCAGTTCAAAGATCAACAATTACTTTACAAGTCATGAAGGTGTGAAGTGTATGTCGGTATTATAGACTGGAGATTTCTTCCTTAACTGCAATGCCTTCAGTGGCTTCTTACATAACAAATGGTGAAATCTGAGGTGTTGAAATGAAACCCAAATCAATGCTTCGCACTGTATTGAACAGTTTGAACAATTACCACATAACCCCATTTATCACTTCCTCCAAATGGAAAAATACTGGAGTTGTGTAGTACTCTGGTCTACAGTCAATCACACACCTGTAGTTACACACCTTCCTTCACACATGCCAACCATATAAAAAATCACCACAATGGAATCGTGTGCTACATTTTGTGGACACTAACATGATTTCACCACAGATAACAGATTATCTATTATTCAAACGTCTCAATCCCAAAAAGGATAACAATGACAATGCAGAAAAAATATTATATTGTACAACCAACTTTTCCTGTTGGTTTTTAAATCTCTTACAAGAAAATGCGAAACCTTTCTTGCCACGGAGTTAAACAATGAAATGTAATCATTAGACAACAAAAAAATAAGAAACCTCCGAGAAAGGCCCTGAGAGCATGAAAGGTTATGAGGAAAAGGCAGGAGAATGAGGTTGAGAGGGAAAACAAGTCAGCCATGATCAAATGCCAGAGAAGACTTGATGGGCTGAATTGTGCACCTCTGCCTTATGGTCAGTTCTAACAGACTCAAAGTGCTGGAGGAGCTCAGCAGGCCAGGCAGCAGTTATGGAGAAGAAATCGAAAATGTTTCAGGGAAAACGCTTCATCAGAATGGGAAAGGAAGGGGATTTGGCGGGAGGGTGGGGGTGAGCCGGGGGGGGGGATTTGGCGGGAGGGTGGGGGTGAGCCGGGGGGGGATTTGGCGGGAGGGTGGGGGTGAGCCGGGGGGGGATTTGGCGGGAGGGTGGGGGTGAGCCGGGGGGGGGGATTTGGCGGGAGGGTGGGGGTGAGCCGGGGGGGGGGGATTTGGCGGGAGGGTGGGGGTGAGCCGGGGGGGGGATTTGGCGGGAGGGTGGGGGTGAGCCGGGGGGGGATTTGGCGGGAGGGTGGGGGTGAGCCGGGGGGGGGATTTGGCGGGAGGGTGGGGTGAGCCGGGGGGGGGGATTTGGCGGGAGGGTGGGGGGTGAGCTGGGGTGGAGGGGGTTTGGCGAGAGGGTGGGGATGAGCTGGGGATGGGGAGCTTGGCGGGAGGGTGGGGGTGAGCCGGGGAGGGGTGTGGCAAGAGGGTGGGGGGGATGGAGCGGGGGGGGAGTGGCAAGAGAGTGGGGATGAGCGGAAGGGGAAGGGGAAGGGGAAGGGGAAGGGGAAGGGGAAGGGGAAGGGGAAGGGGAAGGGGAAGGGGAAGGGGAAGGGGAAGGGGAAGGGGAAGGGGAAGGGGAAGGGGAAGGGGAAGGGGTGGGGTGGGTGGGTGGGTGGGGTGGGTGGGGCGGGTGAAGAAAGAAACTGGGAACAGATAGGTTGAATTGTGAAATGGCTAATTAAAATTAGGCACTGTTAGATGCTGCCTGACCTACTGAGTTCTTCCAGCATTTTGTGTGTGTTGCTCTTGATTTCTAGCATCTGCAGAATGCCTTGTGTTCCGAAAATAACACACAAGTTTAAAATAATTACTGGAGAAAATTTTGAAAAGGATAGCCAGTGCGTTATGAATAAACTAACTTTACAATATTTTTTAAGTTTGAACTGAGCCCAAATCCCCCACAACTGTAAGGGGGCGCAAGTAGAGCAACCGGTGGATCGAGTCACTGATGAGCCCCAAACCCCTTCCCAGATCCAGACCCCAGGCCGACCCGGACCCCAGCCCTCGGCTCCACCCCTCTGCCCGTGCGGCCTAGCGCCCCGGGCACTGAACCCAGACCCAGACCCAGACCCAGACCCAGACCCACTTCCACCTCCACCTCCCTGGATCCCAACCACACGCCACCCCCGCCAGCTCGGGTTACCTGACACGACCAGCGCCTCGTTGGGTCCCACCGTGTGACAATTGCCCATCTTCGCCGCCCGCCTCTGCCCCTCAACGCCTCACAACAACAAGGCGCAGGAGCCGCCCAACGCACTCGTCTCTCCACGCCCCCTCGCTGTGGAGCGGAAGTCACCGGTGTCCCACTGAAACAATTCCCACGGCCGACGAAGTGCGGGGCACAAGATTCTGCCCCCATCGGTGCCTTATTAAAACCGTCCCTCCAGCCAAAGGAGGACGGGGCGGATGTCTCTGCCCCCATACAACCGTCCTCACGGCCAACACACTTGCGGGGCGGAAGTTATTGCCTTTGCCCCAATCGGTGTTACCTAAAAATTGCACCGGACAAGTTTGCAATTCCAGTGTCAATTGCTCAACGAATAAGTTTCTACATTTTGAAATTACTTAATAACGGTCGATCGTTGCTTATTATTTCTGCAATTTCTCACCAATAATTACTTAAAATTACTTAATAACGAACGACTGTTGCTTATTATTTCTAAAAGGTCACGATTCCAATTACCCCGTAGATCCCTTCTTCATCAGCGCTTTACCTCTCCCACCTATACCCCCCCGTTTCTTTCTGCATCCCCCTTCCCCACCCAACCACTTCCCTCTTCACCTGGTTTCACCTATTACCTGCCAGCTTGTTCACCTTCACTTGCCCCACCTTCTTTTCTAGTTTCCTCTCCCTTTCTTTCCAGTCCTGATGAAAGACTCAGCCGAAAACGTTAACTGAATATTTCCCTCCATAAACGGTGCCTGACCTGCTGAGTTCCCCCAGCATTTTGTGTGTGTGGCTCTGGATTTACAGCAGAATCTTTCTTAAAAGTCTTCCTGTCTCTAATCTTTTCCCTGGGATCTCCCTGCACTGACCTGTTGCCTATTGTGTTGGAATCTCCTGTATTCATTATTTTTAATTAACTCAGTTCCTTCAACAAATCAGCATCTTCGTACAAATTTCTGCCTATGCATGTACCATACATGTATTTAAATAGTAAATTATTAAAAGCATTGATACTGGAAATAAAAAACTAAAAAATATGGAATTATTTGTCATCTGATAAAGTGTCTCCGCCTGAAATATTAACTGTTTTTCTCTCTCCGTGGATACAATCTGACTTTCTGAATGTTTTCAATATTTTCTGTTTCTATATCTGTTTGTAGATGATCGCTGCCCATTTATTCATTGCCTTTTTTAAAGAATCGTAATCAGGTATGTTTTGTGAAATGTGTTAACTTAGCAGCAGCAGTTGGATTCAATACATGATAATATAGAAATAAATAAATTGATCACAGTAAGTATACATATATATGACAAATAAAGTTAAACTTATAATATATATTACATATATAATATGTATTATAAGGTTAGCTTTATTTGTCACATATACATCGAAACATAGAGTGAAACGAGTCGTTTGTGTCAACGACCAACACAGTCTGACGATGTGCTGGGTGCCACACTTCCAGTGCCAACATAGTGTGCCCAGAACTCACTGTACATCTGTGGAATGTGGGAGGAAACCAGGGCCCCCAGAGGAAGCTCATACAGTCAACGGGAGAATATACAAACTCTTCACTGACAGTAGCAGGAGTTGAACGCTGAATGCTGGCACTGTAAAACATTACACCAGCTGCTACGCCACTCTGCCTCCCGTTTTGTTTTACACAGAGACTGCTGGGTGACTGGAATCGACTGCCAGGGTTGGTGGTAGACCAGATATGAGAGTGATGTTTAAGAGGCACTTAAATAGACAGAGAAAGGAAAGCAGGTGGAATTAGTTTGGATTGACATTGTGGTAGGAATGAAGGACGCATTTCGGTGCTGTACTGCTCTGTGTTCGATGTTTATGTGAACTCAGTGGGGATGGCTGAGCTGCTGGAGGGAGCGTGCTGTTGCCAGGTTCACCACCAGGAGGCAGTGATGGCCAGGAAGGTGTTGACAAAATGTTGGCACTGGAGGTTTGCTCCGTCCCCTCCAACTCCTCACTGCAACCCCTATCTGAAAACCACTTCTCCTCACATTCACGTCCTCTTCCGGCACCACCTCAGCCTTGCTGCTGCTATCAGTGAACCCCAGGCACAACCAACCACCTCCTCCATCCCATCACTAACCGGCCTGCTCCTGGGACCACTGACTGAGGCCGCATTAATAGGGAGCCCCTGTAAAGAACACACACATTCAGAAAGGGGCCCCTATTAAAGATAACACAACAAGGGCTCCCAATACCAACCTCAGGGATTTCTGGTAAA
This sequence comes from Mobula hypostoma, assembly GCF_963921235.1. NCBI lineage: Eukaryota > Metazoa > Chordata > Chondrichthyes > Myliobatiformes > Myliobatidae > Mobula > Mobula hypostoma. Next base: position 4,854,403 of record NC_086119.1, on the reverse strand, counting down.
TATAGACCCTGGAAAAATTTACCACCCTGGAAATATTCCAGACAGCCCTCAGTAAATACAGAAAAATATTACAAAAGTGGTGGATACAGCCTAGCCCTCACTGCCACTAAGTGCATCTACAAGGTGCATCCACAGGAAAGCAGCATCAAGAACCCCCTCCGTCCAGGCCATGCTTCCTTCTCATTGCTGCTGTCAGGAGTCTCAAGACCCACTCAGGGTTAATGGCAGGATTCTGAGCGATGTGGAGGGACAGAGGGATCTTGGGGTCCATGTCTTTCGATTCCTCAAAGTTGCCACACAAGTTGATAGGGTTGCTAAGCCGTTATCAGACAGGAGATTGAATTCAAGAGCACGGGGTACGTTTGTTTTCATCAAAATAAATTTTATTCATAATAAAAAAATGATAATGAACCCTGCAATGCTTTTTAATTCTTTACATTGATGGTCAACTCGTACAGTACTGTTTTATTCCATTCCTACACACCAAAAGCACTGCCGCTACTCATGTGGCCTCCTGGGGGGGTACACAACTACAATAATTGAGGGGCTTCCTCACCCAGCCCATCCCCTCCCTCTCCAGAAGCACAGGAACCCTATACCGTGGTCCTTCCCCACCACGAGGTAATATTGCCGTTCTGGTTACAACGCACTTGGAACCTGACAGCTGGAAGAGGCGAAGGGCTGAAGAAGAAGGAATCTGGAAGAAGAGGAGAGTGGACCACGGGAAAAAGGGAAGGAGGAGAGGAAGCAGAGGGAGGTGATGGGCTGGTGAGGAGAGAGGGAAAGGTGAGAGGGGTACCAGAAAAGGGACTGGAAAAAGAGAGAAGAGGGAAGGGAGAAGGGGAAAGAAGTTACCAAAAATTGGAGAAATCGATGTTCACGCCATCAGGTTGGAAGCTCAGATGGAGTATAAAGCGTTGCTCCTCCAACCTCAGAAGTCGAATTGAAATGGGTGGCCATCGGTAAATGTCGCCTTGCGTATATACACAGCCAGGACACAACATCCGTGGTCACCCCTGACCAACAGAAGGCTCCGAGTATTTATTCTGTAATTTTGTGTCTTTGCACTGTACTGCTGCAGCAAAACAACAGATTTCACATCATACAAGACAGTGACTCTGATCAGATTCCAACACTGGGTTTGGTGCCATGATCACTGTTATTTGTCAAACCAATAACTGATATGTAAGTGGGTTGATTAATAAGTTTTCTTTGGTGGAGTAGAATACAAAGAAGAGTCTGCAAAACATTAACATGAGGAATTCTGCAGATGCTGGAAATTCAAGCAACACACATTAAAGTTGCTGGTGAACGCAGCAGGCCAGGCAGCATCTGTAGGAAGAGGTACAGTCGACGTTTCGGGCCGAGACCCTTCGTCAGGACTAACTGAAGGAAGAGCTAGTAAGGGATTTGAAAGTTGGAGGGGGAGGGGGAGATCCGAAATGATAGGAGAAGACAGGAGGGGGAGGGATGGAGCCAAGAGCTGGACAGGTGATTGACAAAAGGGATATGAGAGGAACATGGAACAGGAGGCCTAGGGAGAAGGAAAAGGGGGAGGGGGGAAAAACCCAGATGATGGGCAAGGGGTATAGTCAGGCTTACAGGGGCTTCCTGAAAATACACACTCCCTCTCAGAGGCACCGTGAAAACACTGAATTAATAACAAGAACTTTCTGAAAAATAGGGGATCCTCCATAATTACTGAGCGAATTTCTCAGAGAGCCTCTTGTAAATAGCGACACACCCACGGGTCCCTGCATAACTATTGTCAGATCTCTGGGCACCCATACGGAGACACACCCTGTAAGACTTGACATAGGGAATCTGTCTACACAATGAGAAAGCAAATTCTAACACACTCCCTGGGACCCTCTGTAAATAATGACACACTCCAGAGACCCTCTGTAAATACTGACACACTCCCCGGGACCCCCTGTAAATAATGACACACTCCCCGGGACCCCCTGTAAATAAAGACACACTCTCTGGGACCCCCTGTAAATAATGACACACTCTCTGGGACCCCCTGTAAATACTGACACACTCTCTGGGACCCTCTGTAAATACTGACACACTGGTTAATAGTAACACACTCCAGGGTACATGGTGGAAATATCGAGGCATTCACAAGAATGTCGTTCGAATATGGACACACACACACACACACACACACACACACACACACAATTAGTCTCAGAAAGAGCTGCACACTGCCAGAGATCCGCTTGTAAGTAGCAGACACTATGAGTGAACTTCTAAAACACACCAAGGAGACCCATACGTTCTCCTTGGGAGAGCCAAAAAGATCTCCCAGGGAACAACCTCAAGTTGTAAAGGACAACTCCGCCTCCTTGCAAACCCCATCCTCACCCGGGAAACACGGGCACACTCCCAGGCACATACTTTGAGTGACAACCAGAAGCAGGCACTTTCACAGCCACACACCCGGGCACAGACACATTCTCAAAAATTTCCTGCAAGTACATTCCTAGTAACACAGACACAGATTGAGAAGAGAGACTTTAGGGGTCCTTAGAGGGCAGAAGGGGACACAAATAACACAAGGGGACAAGATTGCGGATAATTTCTATACATTTTATAAGTATACTGATGACCAGAGTGTAGGACCACCATTGAGCACATCTACGTGGATCGTTGCAGCAAGAAAGCAAGGATCCCCACCATCCAGACCTGCTGTCGTCTCGCTACTACCATCGGGCAGGAGGTACAGGAGCCTCTGCTCCCACACCACCAGGTTCAGGAACAGTTATCAGCCCTCAACCATCAGGCTCCTGAACCAGTGTGGATAACTTCACTCACCCCATCTCTGAGCTGATCCCACAACCCACAGACTCACTTTCAAGGACTCGACAACTCACATTCTCAGTTGTAGTTATTTACTTTTGTTGTTATTTGCATGATTTGTCTTCTTTTGCACATTGGCTGTGTATCTTTGCTTATGTATGGTTTTTTGTGGGTTCTATTGTTTTTCTTTATTTCCCTGTAAATGCCTGCAAGAAAATGAGTCGAGGTAGTAAATGGTATCATATATGTACTTTGATAATAAACTCACTGCTCCGTTGAAAATAGCAATTTGTTTGTGGAGCCAGAGGACATAAGTAAGGTCCTAAGTGAGTACATCTCATCTGTCTTCACTAAGGAAAACATTGTCAGAGAATTCAGACAAGGGGACAATTGAACTTTACATGCTTTCATTAAAAAGGAGGAGGTATTAGGTTGGAAGTATTAGAAGGTTTAAGAGCATAAGATCATAAGATATAGGAGCAGAATTGGGCTATTTGGCCCATCGAGTCTGCTCTGTCATTTCATCGTGGCTGATCCATTTCCCTGTCAGCCCCAACTCTCCCCATATCTCTTCATGCCCCAACCATTCAGGAATCTATCAACCTCTGCCTTAAATATACATAAAGACTTGGCCTCCACAGCTGGCTGCGGCAATGAATTCCACAGATTCACCACTCTCTGTCTAAAGAAATCTCCATTCTAAGAGGACGATCCTCTATTCTGAGACTGTGTCCTCTGCTCTTAGACTGTCCCACCACAGGAAACATCCTCTCCTCATGCACTCGATGGAGGCGTTTCAATATTCAACAGGTTTCAATGAGGTCACCCCTCATTCTTCTGAATTCCAGTAAATACAGGTCCAGAGCCATCAAACACTCTTCATATGAAAAGCTATTCAATCCTGGAATCATTTTTGTGAACTTCCTTTGAACCCTCTCCAATGTCAGCACATCCTTTCTTAAATAAGGGGCCCAAAACAATACTCCAAGTGAGGCCTCGCCAGTGCTTTATAAAGCCTCAACATTACAGAGACAAGAAAGTCTGCAGATGTTGGAAATGCAAGCAACACACACAAAATGCTGAAGGAACTCAGCAGGTCACGCAGCATCTGTGAAAAATAGTAAACTTTGACCGTCCTGATGAAGGGTCTCGGTCCGAAACGTCGACTGTGCCTCTTCCTGGAGATGCTGCCTGGCCTGCTGCGTTCACCAGCAGTTTTTACGTGTGTTGCTTGAACATTGACTGTTTACTCATTTCCATAGATGCTGCCTGACTTGCTGAGTTCCTCCAGCATTTTGTTTGTGTTGCCTCAATATTACATCCTTGTTTTTATATTCTGGTCCTCTTGAAATGAATGCTAACATCACATTTGCTTTCCTTACCACTGACTCAAACTGAAAATTAACCTTTAAGGAATCACGCATGAAGCTCCCAAGTACCTTTGCACCTCAGTTTTTGTATTTTCTCTCCATTTAAAAAATAGTCTACAATTTTATTTCTTCTAACGAAGTGCATGACCATACACTTCCCAACACTTCTTTGTCCGATATCTGAAACTGTCTAAGTCCTTCCGTAGCCTCTCTACTTCCTCAAAGCTACCTGGTAGAAAGTGCCCAGGACCTGGCTGAAAGGGAAGGCAAGAGAGTTGGGGCTGTAAACCTTGGCTGGTTAATGTTAGATGCCACATGACTGGAGAGTACCAAATGTGGTCCCTTTAAACCAAAAGCACAACAGGAGGCCTAATGTTAGTTAGAGATACCAAAAAATGTCTAAGGGACAGCATTAATTTCCACGTAGTCAGTGATCAATCAAAGACAGTCAACATATTCAGATTCAAACGCACGTACATCAAAACATACAGTGAACTGTGTCGTCTGTGTTAACAACCAACACAAACTCGGGATGTACTGGGGGTAGATTCCAGGTGTTGCCCCACATTCTGGTGCTAACATGAGACGTCCAGCAAGCTTGGCGGAGCAACTCAACAAGCAATAAAACAACAACAACAAAACAAGCTCCTTTCCAGATGATGAGAGGCATCAATCGTGTGTGGATAGCCAGAGGCTTTTCCCCAGGGCTGAAATGGTTAACACGAGGGGGCATAGTTTTAAGGTGCTTAGAAGTAGGTACAAGGGGGATATCAAAGGTAAGTTTTTCACACAGAGAGTGGTGGGTGCGTAGAATGCACTGCCAGTGAGGGTGGTAGAGGCAGATACAAGTCTTTTAAGAGACTCTTAGGTAGGTATATGAAGCTTAGAAAAATAGAGGGCTATGCGGTAGGGAAATTCTTGGCAGCTTCTAGAGTAGGTTACATGGTTGGCACAACATTGTGGGCCAAAGTGCCAGTAATGTGCTGTAGATTTTCTATGTTTCCTCCCTCCCACCCATCCGCCCATCCACCCATGCACGCAGAGTGCTCCAACCCCAAGACAGGCTGTTTCCAGATTCCAGTCGATTCGCGGACTCACAGACACCGGGCCTTCGACCTCACCAGTGCACTCAAAGACTCGGGGCTCCTCTATCAGGCCTCCAAATTTCCGATCAACCCTTGGGCTTCGATCTTTGGTATCATCTCCAGAAATCGCTGGTGATGTCGAGTGATCATGTAGGGAGGGATCCTGCCTGACCGATCTTTTAGAGAGGTAACAAATTGTATTGATCAGGGCAATGCAACTAGGTCTCACAGTGCTCCGATAAGAGAACAGTGTAGGCCGGAGACAAGATCCTCAATAAGAGAGACCTGTTTCACTGACGTTGCTTTGTTACGTTGCTGTAATCGATCTTGCTTGGTGCATGTTGGTTGCTTGTTGATCTACTGAACATTGTGGGAATGCCATGTGGTGTTGGAATCTGTGGTGACTCTTGCACATATTAAATTTATTTTGCGCTTTGAAGGGTGGAATGGAGAATCTCAAGGCCGTGTGTCGAGAGTACACGGTGCTGCGGGTTCTGAGGAGGCTAGTCAGGTCTTTGTAACTGGATCTTGGACTTCTTGACAGAAAGACCCCTAGTCAGTCAACATCTCAAGCTCCATCACACTGAGCACCGGGGCCCTACCACCCCCCTGGGCTGTGTGCTCAGTCCGCTGCTGCTCACACTCCTGTGTCACGACTGCACCGCCAGAGTCAGCTCAAACCGCATCAAGTTCGCTGATGATCCAACAATGGTTGGCTTCATCAACAAGTCGGCGTACAGAGAGGAGGTGGAGAAGATGCTCAGACGGCCTGAGAACAACAACCCGAGTCTCAGCGTGGAGAAGACAAGAGACGATAGTGATCTTCAGGAAGGTTCAGGGTGACCACTCTCCATTGCACATCAATGGCTCTGCTGTGGAGAGAGTGAAGAGCACATAATGGACACTCTAACCCGGATCCACCTCACCTCCTCGCTGGTCAAGAAGACACAGCAGTGTCTACACTTTCTGGGGAGATTGAGGTGTGCAAGGCCTCCTGCCCCCACTCTAACAACTTTCAACAGGAACACCATGGAGAGTGTCCTGTCTGGCTGCATCATTGTGTGGTACGGAAACTGCAAGGCATCAGACCGCAAAACCCGACAGAGAATAGTAAAAACTGCCGAGAGGATCACTGGCGTCCGTTTGTCACATTTACTGGGAACGATGTAGACGAAGGACCTGAGGCATTGTTGAGGATCCTTACAACCCATCCCACAATCGCTTTAGCCCCCTACTCTCAGGGAGTTAGGTACAGGAGCATCAGGACTAGAACTGTCAGACAAGGCAACAGCTTCTTCCCTCAGACTGTGAGGTTGATGCCACCACCAGTCTCGTCACTCAGTCAGTGAGCTGTTTACTGTTTATTGTTCGCTTGTGCTGTGTACTACCTGCACTTTGAATTATATTTTATTAACTTGTTTGTGGTGATATTCTGTTTATGCGCAGTGTGTGATACATGTATTGCTGGTGCACAGTGGTCCAGAAGAGCATTGTTTCGTTTGGTGGTATACATCCAGATGACAATAAACTTGAATTTGAACTATGTGGACCCTAGAAACTCCTCCACGGACAGGAACGGAGAGGTGGATGGGATGGTTTCATGGATATTTTGTGAGGTGTGTGTGTGATTCTTTTGCTGTGATGGAATAAATGAGAATTAACATTAAATTCCCCCTGATACTCACCCATTGAGTCGTCCCAACAGAACTTGGGAAACATTCCAACAATATTTTTATTGATATCCTGGCTGCAGGACTTGTATGTGTTCAGGAAGGAAAATAATCATTGCAAGCACTAACTACCCATCCTGGAAACTGTATTTTCCAAAAGCTCCCTTCTGGAAAGTGCTCCAGAGCTATTAAAAAAAACTGCACACCATTTTAAAAGTTTCCCCAGTAAGTTAATCTGATCAACCATTACAGTTAGCCTCCCTCCTGACAACACCTCTATTTCCCCTGACACTTTAAACTCGTTTGTAATGTTGTTTACATTGCAAATATATGCCGATATTTATGTATTGATGTACATTTTATTCCAGATCCATACTTTAACCTCTACCTTTATTAGCTTCTTTACTTAGGTATGGTTCTTTATTTTTAATATAATTATTTATTCTTCATAATTGTTGAATGTTGCTGTTTTTACATGTCTCGCCCTGACCAACACATCACAGCAGACTCCTAACACGTACATGTACTTGGTGAATAAAGTTGATCCTTAATCTCCACCTTCATTCTCTGAAACCCTCTTTGCCTTTATTTCTCTTTTTTCCAAAATACCAATCTCCCCTCACTCTTTCTCCCTTTATTTCACTCTCGCTCTCTCTCTCGTTTTTTTCCCCCCAAAGTTGAAGTGTTTGTGTTGCTGGGATAGTGTGGCGAAGGTGTGGTCCTGTGGGTGCGCGATTGTGATAGCAGCCCCACGCCCTCCTGCCCTTGAAGTAACCCTGCACTCCGGCGCTATCTCAGGGTGAAAGGCTGCTGTTTTTCATTCTGTGCTGGGTGATGTTATGTCACAGGGCCCATGGGCGGGGTGCGGGATAGCTCCATCATCTCAATAAGCTTCATCGAGAGCCTTGTGCAGAGAGACGCTCAAACAATGTCCCAAAGCCTGTTCTGGCCCCACACATCACATCAACAGCTCTGCAGTCATCACGTCTTGACTCCTAGACCGTAAGACATAGGGGCAGAATCAGGCCATTCAGCCCATCTAGTCTGCTCCATCACGGTTGATCCCAGATCCTAATCAGCCCTATACACCTCCCCATATCCTTTGATGCCCTGGCCGATCAGAAAATGATCAACTTCCGCTTTAAATATACCCACAGACTGGCCTCCACCGTGGTCTGTGGCAGAGCATTCCACAGATTCACTACCCTCTGGCTAAAAAAAAATGTCTCCTTACCTCTGTTCTAAAAGGCCGCCACTCAATTTTGAGGTTGCGCCCTCCCATTCTGGATACCCCCACCAGAGGAAACACCTCTCCACATCAACCCTATCTAGTCCTTTCAACATTCAGTAGGTTTCAATGAGATCCCCCGCACTCTTCTAAATTCCAGTGAGTACAGGCCCAAAGCTGCCAAACACTCCTCACAGGTTAACCCTCTTCATTCTTGGAATCATCCTCGTGAACCTCCTCTGGACTCTCTCCAATGACAACACATCCTTTCTGAGATATAGGGCCTAAAACTGTCAACAATACTCCACGTGCAGCTTGACTAGTGTCTTATACTAGAGACCCTTGCTCCATCTTAAGTTTAATCCCCTGTTTACAGGCCTAGGACTGAAACTACAACACCCTTCTCTCCCCTGTGAGCAACTCCCTAAAATTTAGAGCAACACACACAAAATGCAGGAGGAACTCAGCAGATCAGACACCATCTATGGAGAGGAATAAACAGTCGATGTTTCATACCGAGACCCTTCATCTGGACTTTCCTAAAACTTGCCTCCTCGATCCTGGTCACCAGTCCTAATGGAATTGGTTTGTTAGAATAGCACAGGAACAGGCCATTCAGCCCATCATGTTGTGCCAAATTAATTATAATAGTAATCAAAGGCCCAACTGATCCAGGCACTGCGGGCACTTTAAACCCATGTTTGTAAAGCTGTTTACATTGTAAGTACATGCTGGTATTTACGTACTGATGCTCAATTTATTCCATATTCACACTTTAACCTCTAACTTTATTAGCTTTTATTAATTATATGATTTTATTTGATATAAATTACATATAAAATAAACAATATATTATTCTTTATTTTTATCTAATTCTTTGTTCTTTATAAAAGTTGTTTTTGTTGCATGTCACACCCTGACCTACACGTTACAGCCAATTCGTAATACATGTCAATGTACAAGGTGAATAAAGTTGACCCTTGATCATTCCTGCCTATGTATGTTCTACTCTTCTGCTGTGCTGTGCTCTGCATATTCACGTGCCTGTCGAAGGAGATTCCTGAATACCCCTGTGGTGTTTGCCTCCACCACCACTCCTGGCACCCACGAGTTCACGTTTATAATTGTTACATGTACCAAAGTGCAATGAGAAAACTTTGTTTCACATTACATTTATACAGACCATTTCAGTGCGTTGAGGTAGTACAAGGGAAAAAACATAACAGAATGCAGGATAAAGTGTTACAGTCAGAGAAGGTGCAGCGTAGGCAGACAACAAGGTACAAGGGCCATAACAAGGTAGATTGTGAGGTTTAGTCTACTTTATCATGTTAGCTGACCATTTAATAGTCATATAACTGTGAAATAGAAGCTGTCCCTAAACTGGGTAATTTCAGGCTTTTATATCCTCAGCCTAAAGAGTGAGAGTGAGAGAGAGAGAGAGTGTGTGTGTGTGTGTGTGTGTGTGTGTGTGTGTGTATACGCAGGTGCACGTCAGGGCTGGATCCAGAGGCACAGGTATAAATTCCAGCAAGGGAAATCAAATTTTTCACGTACTTTTTTTTAGATTATGAAGACACGCAGTCCTCTTTTATTGTCATTTAGTAATGCATGCATTAAGAAATGATACAATATTTCCTCCGGTGTGATATCACAAAACACAGGACAGACCAAGATTGAAAAAACTGACAAAACTACATAATTATAACATATAGTTACAAACAGTGTAACAATACCATAACTTGATGAAGAAGTCCATGAGCACAGTAAAAGTTCAAAGTCTCTCAAATGTCCCACATCTCACACAGACGGGAGAAGGAAGAAAAACTCTCCCTGCCATATCAACTACAGTCCGACTCTGAGTCATCCGAAAACTTTGAGCTCTGATCAGCTCTCCGACACCAAGTACTGAGCGCCATCTCTGTCTGAGTGATTCGACCTCAACCTCGGTGGCCAACAGCAGGCAAAGCCGGGGATTTTGAGGCCTTCCCTCCGAAAGATTCCCGACCATGCAGTAACGACAGCAGCAAATGAGCGTTTCAGAAATTTTTCCAGATGTTCCTCTGTGCTTTCATGTCCGTCTCCATCAAATCAGAATTGTTCACGGCCCCTAGTTAACAGATCCGATATCATTTTTCACCGGAGGGCCGTGCACTTCCATACATAAAGTGAAATTCGTCATCTGCGTTTATGATCAACACAGTCTGAGGACGTGCTGAGGGCAGCCTGGAAGCGTCACCATGGTTCCGGCACCAACATGGCATGCCCGCCATCTCACTCACCCTAACCTATACAGCCACAGGAGGCAGGTACGAACTCCTACAGATAGCACTGTAATTGAACGCTGATTGCTGGTGCTGTAAGGCACTATGCTCGCCACAACACTGCCATGCCATTCAAAGATTCACAGTACTTTTATTATCGAAGTAGGTATGCAGAAAACAACCTGAGATTCGGCCTCCCACAGGCAGCCACAAAACAAAGAAACACCATGGAACCCGCTCAAGAAAATATCAAACATCCAAAAAAAACCACACTATCAAAATGTGAACCACAGGATCCAATTGCACACAGCTGAGTACTAGAATCATATTTGATAGAAGAAGTAGTTTTGTGAACTGTCAGCAGGACATTGCAGTTGGTCGCATTGGTCACTGACGACACCTTGAAGAAGCTTTGGAATTTGGAAGAAAAAGAGTGAATCTTGTTGTAAGATCCTGAGCAGACATGGAGCACTAAAAGAGAACATTAGCAAAATGTTTGTGTCAGTCTGCGTTTGACCTGTCTCCCTTTCATCTTGCTGGTACCGTCGGGCGGGAGTGCCGGGCTTTGGGTCCCACGCCACCAGGCTCGGGAGCAGCTGTTGCCCTGCAGCCGTTGGGCTGCTGGACCAGCTTCACTTGCCTCAGTGCTGAACTGACTGTGCAACCTGTGGACTCACCAGCTCATGATCAAAGTAAATTTATGATCAAAGGATACTCTCTGTCACCAAATACCAACCTGAGATTCATTTCCTTGTGGACATAATAAATCCATGATAGAATCAATGAACGGCCACACCAACTTGGGCATTCGGCCCATATGCAAAAGACAACAAACTGCTCAAATACAAAAAGTAAAAAAAAATCAATAAATAAACAATAAATATTGAGAACATGAGATGAAAATCCTTGAAAGTCAGTTCTTATGTTGTGGGAACATTTCAACGATGGGGCAAGTGAAGTTGAGTGAAGTTATCCCTTTGGTTCACAAGCCTGATGGTTGAGAGGTAATAACTGTTCCTGAACCTGGTGGTGAGAGTCCTGAGGCTCCTGTACCTTCTTCCTGATGGCAGCAGCAAGAAGAGAGCGTGATCTGAGTGATGGAGGACCCTGATGATGGATGCTGCTTTCCTGCGACTGCATTTCATGTAGATGTGCTCACTGGTGGGGAGGGCTTTACCCCTGATGGATTGAGCCCATATGCACTTCTTTTTGTAAGAAAGTTCCCAGATTGTTTCCTTCTTTTATCATTTGCAAGATCTGCCCTCTTTTGCACAAAGGATGTTTGTGAGTCTTTGTTATGTATGTTTTTGTAGATTCTATTGTATTTCTTTGCTTTCCTGTGGCTAGATGAATCTCAAGGTTGTATATGGTACACATAATTTGATAACAAATTTACTTTGAACTTTAAACTTCCCACAAGGGCCCCAGTTACAAGATTTGGGGCAATTATTTACAATTGGGTGCCAAGGAAGCCACTGGAAATCTCCAGGATTGAGGAGGTTCGATCACTGATCTTTGGAAATTTCCAGGGTCGAGGAGGTTGGATCATTGATCTTTGGGATATTTGAGGAGATAAATTTAAAGTTTAGGAAATTGAAGGCAAAGAGGAACTGAGGCTTGGACCAGATCAGCAACAAACATTTGGAATGGTGGGCTAAGCTTGGGGAGCTGAGTGTATGTGAACAATGTGTGTGAAACTGTTTCCCTTCAGATTGAATACCTGATCTGAGTGTACAGCACTCCTGTGTGGTTAACTCTCAATTACCCTGAGCTCAGTGCTCAGTTTAGGAGTGGGGTTAAATACCAGCTTTACCTATGAATCAGTCTGAGACACTGGAACAGAACTGTACTCCTAGCTTATCAGCACCAACAGTTCCCATTGGTTACCTTTGCCCTACTGGCCCTATGAAAAGACCTGTAACATCATGAAAAATCCCACCCACCCTGCTCATGGACCATTTCTCGCACTCCCATCAGGATGGGGTTAGGAACAGTGTAGGGGCTGGAGGGGTTACAAAGATACAAGTGGGTGTAGGAGCCACAGGAGTATTACAGCATGGATGCAGAGAAGGAGGGGATTACAGAGATAGGGAAGTGTGTTGGAGCCAGAAAGGGTTACAGATGCAGGGATGGCGTAGGGGTCCAGAGGGGACTACAGAGACTGGGAGGGGTGTTTACAGGTTTGGTATAGAGACCGAGAGTATCAGAGAGACAGGGAAGGGTGTAGGAGCTGGAGGGGGTTATATTTGGGTATAGGGACAGAGGGGGTTACAGCAGTGGGTCTGTCTCTGAAATGGCCCAGCAGAAACAATTGGCCCTCTCTCTGATGTTCAGATCCCCAAATGTGAATGAATTAGAAACTCACAGGACACTGGGCAAAAAGGAGACGTGTTTTAAGTACGGCTGGTGTTTGGAATGCCCTGCTCAGGCACATTGACCACCAATTCAGTCCGGCAATGTTTGCGATCACTGTGCCTGATCAGAGCAGCCTGGGACTGGACTGCAGGTGAAGCTGTCAGGGTGGGAGGAAGAGAGGGCTGTGGTGAAGGGCAGTTTGTTGGTGTGGCTAGAAGTGGGAAGTGGTATCTCACAGACACTGGGCTGAAACCACTTCTGTTTCTGCTGTGCATCTATGACTTAACAACTGGAAGGGGTGGGAGGGCTGAAGGAAGTTTGTGCAGGCTGGCACTGGAGTGGGTTCGTGAGAATGATCCCAGGAATGAAAGGGTTAACATGAGAAACATTTGATGGCCCTGGTCCCGTACTCACTGGAGCTTAGAAAAATGAGGGTGGAGTCTCATTGAAACCTATCGATTATTGATAGGCTGGGATAGAGTGGATGCTGAGAGGATGTTTTCTATAGTGGGGGGATCTTGGAGCAGAGGCCACAGCCTCGGGATAGAAGGATATCCCTTTAGAACAGAGATGAGGAGGAATTTCTTTAGCCAGGGGGTGCTGAATCTGTGGAATTCATTGCTACAGACAACTGCGGAGGCCAAATCATTGGTGAAATTTAAAGCGGAGGTTGATATGTTACAGGAGGAGGCAGGAGAATGGGAGTGAGACGAAAAATAAATCAGCTTTGATTGAATACCGGAGCAAACACGATGGGATGAATGGCCTAATTCTGTTCTTATGTCATATGGTAATCATTGGAAGTTTAGGTGACTCAGAGACTTGAAGCATCTAAGGCCTGGTGGAGGGGAATATTTCTTCTAGAACTGAGGAGTTACTGTTCAAAAGTAAAAGGCTGTTGGTTGGCGTAACACTTTAGAGTTCCCATGATTGGAAGATGGGGGCTCATTTCCTGCTGCCGTATGTGAAGAGTCTGTACGTTCTCCCCATGACCACCTGGGTTTCCTCTGGGTGCTCCGGTTTCTCTCCACGGTCCAAAGGTGCAAGGTGTGAGCACGCTATGTCGGTGCCTGGTGCACGGTGACACTTGCAAGTTGCCTCAGCACATCCTCAGACTGTGTTGGTCATTGACGCAAAACAATGCATTTTACACGTTTTGATGTACAGGAGACAAAATAAAGCCAATCTCTTCAAATAATCCCAAGATAAAGACCCTTGCATCTCCCTGGCACTTTTCACCAGTCAGGATACCCGAACACTTGATGCAACCGTTAAGACCCTCCGTTAGTCAGGCTCGACTATGAATGTTTACATGATACATAAGCCAGTAGGCAATTCAGGGCAGTACAATGCCCATGTAGCAGGCTCCCCTTCTCCACTCAGTCTGGCACCAGAGGCATCACAGGAGTTGCCAGTCAGCACTGAACTCAAGGAAGGACTGACTTCCTGAGGGGCTCTGGCTGCACACTTTCTCTTGGGATTTACTCCTGAAGTCTCCCCCATGAGGTGGTATAGCCACAAGGAGCAAAGGTTTGAGATCAGAGTTTTCCTTCTACCAGATGAGCTGATGAGACCCACCTGCCCAAAGTGACTGGTTTTAAGGTGCCGGTAACCTGCCTTTGCCCCTTCTCCTGTCAGTAGAAATGATCCTGCCGGGCTTAGTAGCTAGCCACATGTGAAGGCCAGGAGCTGGACTTGGTTGTCAGAGGCTATTTGGGACACACATCTTTGGGAGCATTTAATAGGTAGTGAGAGTGTATCCCCCCTACCAACCCTGGCGATAACATCCTTAAGGAACCATTAAGTAACCAATCAAGCTCTTTCAAAGCATGATCAGTGTCTGTGGGACGTGAGACAGTGATCATCAAGCCCCCACCAACAATGTTACGACTGCCTTCCCTTCTGCTTCTCCATTGTCTTTGCCTCCATTCCCGTGCTCTGTGGTGTAGCTGCTTCACCAGTGTGAACACGGTTGGCTATTTCACACTGGTTATTACATGGAGCTGACAGAGGGGGAAGCCTTAGGCCACTGATTGGAGGTCCAGGGTGACTGGATACAATCATGTATCTGTTAAAAGAAAACTTGCCTGCTCTTCTTTGATCCAGATCAGAGAACAGGCACTGCTTTGGGCATGAAGTCTCATCCAAAGTTCAGAGTAAATCTATTATCAAAGTACATACTGTATCTGTCACCATAAGTTACCCCAAGATTCATTTTATTGCAGGGATTAACAGCAAAATAAAGAAATACAATAGAATTTATGAAAAACTACACGTGAAGACTGACTATCAACCAATGTCCAAAAGAAGACAAACTGCACAAATACAAAAAAATAATTAACTAATAGATGAGTTGTAGGGTCCTTGAAAGCGAGTCCATAGGTTGTGGAATCAGTTCAGAGTCGAGATGAGTGTCCGTGCTGGTTCAGGAACCTGATGAATGGAGGGTGAGAACCGTTTCTGAACCTAATGATGTGGGACCTAAGGATCCTGCCAGTGAGGAGAGAGAGCATGGCCTGGATCATGCGGGTCCTTAATGATGGATGGTGATTTCTTGTTGCAGTGCTCCTAGTAGATACGTTCAATAGTGGGGAGGGCTTTACCTGTGATGCTCTGGGCTGTATCTACCATTTTTAGTAGACATTCCCATTCCTGGGCATTTTTGTTTCTAAACAAGGCGGTGAAATCCAACAAACAGTACCTGTGGCAGTGCAGGGCTTCTTCAGCACTGTGTGGGCAGTGTCAGCCTGGACTGTGAACTGAGATGGTGTGTAACAGTGCACATGGGAAGAACTTCAGTTGGAGAAGAGCAGAGAGAAGGATGTTGAGGCAATACTGAAATTAACCTCACGTCGTCTGTTGTTGCTCTCAGGAAACAAGACGTGTTGAAATTCTTGCTGCTTTTTTGTATTAGAATGGAGGTGATTCATTCCAGTGTTGGGGAGATGTTCAGAATAATGCTGGATGGGACAATCGGTAGACACAGACTCTTTATTGTGATTGGTAGCTCAGGGAATGGGGAAGATAGATACAAGGTTAATTTGAAGAGGTTCGGAACGGAGGGCAAGGACAGGACATTGAGAACATCTACGTGGAGCACTGTCACAGAAGGCAGTATCCATCAAAGGCCCCCACCATCCATGCCCTCTTCTCGTTACTACCATTGGGCAGGAGGTGCAGAAACCTTACATCCCACACCACCAAGTTCAGGAACAGCTATTACCCTACAACTATCAGGCTCCTGAACCGGCAAGAATAACTGATTATACAGCCTACAGCAACACACACAAAATGCTGGAGGAACTCAGCAGGTCAGGCAGCAGCTATGAAAAAGAGCAAACAGTCGCTGTTTCAGGCTGAGACCCTTCATTGGCCCCTTGATGAAAAGGCTGTCTGTTTACTCTTTTCCATAGATGCTGCCTAACCTGCTGAGTTCCTCTGGCATTTTATGTGTGTTCCTTTGGATTTCCAACATCTGCAGATTTTCCAGTCTTTGTGATACAATCTAGACACTTATTTCACGGGCTCTTTACAATTCATGTTCTCAGTGTTTTTTTTTAATTTGCAGTTTGTCTTCTTTAGCACATTGGCTGTTTGACAATCCTTGTCTATGTCTATTTTTTCATGAAATTTTATTGTAATTCTTCATTTTCCTGTGTATGCCTGCAAGAAAATGAATCTCAAGGTAGTATATGATAACAAACAGCACTTTAACAATAAATTTACTTTGAATTTTGAGGGCCATGAAGCAGCAGATACTCACTGTCACGTGTACCAATATATAGTTTTTTTTTACTGTTGTTCATTCATTCTGTTCTGTGTCATATGACGAGGAGAAACATGGGCTTTCCCGTGACCATGATTGTTCTTGGAAATTTTTCTACCGAAGTCGTTTGCCATTGCCTTCTTCTGGGCAGTGTCTTTACAAGATGGGTGACCCCAGCCATTATCAATATTTTTGAGAGGTTGCCTGCCTGGTGCCTGTGGTCGCATAACCAG
Source organism: Mobula hypostoma (assembly GCF_963921235.1). Classification (NCBI taxonomy): domain Eukaryota; kingdom Metazoa; phylum Chordata; class Chondrichthyes; order Myliobatiformes; family Myliobatidae; genus Mobula; species Mobula hypostoma. The sequence goes on along the minus strand of NC_086119.1, from coordinate 4,837,627 downwards.
AAGTTGTGAATACACCAGCTGCTCCCATAGCTACACGTGACCCTTACCCATGGCTTCAAGTGCTACACATTGACCCAGGGTGACCTGCAGGCTAGTGGAGGGAAGCAACGCCTTACACCTCCTTTGGTAGGGGCAGATGTACACCCTGCCACTTGTTATTACCATCACATGTACCCATATGGACAAACATTGTTACATGTGACAACGCAGGAAAAACTTGTCTTGCATACCACCCATACAGATCATTTCATTTTATTAAGATTAGATTAGCTTCATTTATCACATGTACATCGAGGCTTCAAAACATAGAGTGAAATGTGTTGTTTATGTACAAGGATGTGTTGGGAGCAGCCCATAAGTATTGCCAACATAGCATGCCCACAACTTACTGACCCCTATGTCTTTGGCATTGACAATCACAGGAAGAACAAACAAACTCCTAATGGAGAGCAGCAGGAATTGAACCCCAGTCACTGGCACTGTACAGCATTATACTAACTGCCATGATAACCAAGCTGCCTCTATAAAAGTGCTCCAGTTACAGAGAAACTGTGTTGCAGGTAACCAGTAAAGTACAAGGCCACAATGACATCCAGTAGATTGTGACTAGGGGACCATTCAACAGTGGGACAGAAGCTGCTCTTGATCCTGGTGGTATATGCTTTCAGTTTTTGTATCCAATGGGAGGGGTGAAAGGAGAGTACGCCCAGCGAGCCGGAAAGGGACAGTGTTGAGTTTGGGAGAGTGGGGTGTTGAAGGGAAGTGGCTCTGTCCAATCTAAAGAGTCTCATTTCCCACAAAGGCATTACTCGTCAAAAGGGGTTTAACAAAGTCCAGTGGGGCCAGCTTTCTCACATCTCAGATTTGTTTATTATTTATAAATACGGGGATCCTGAGATCTCCACCCCCAGCTCCGAGAAAGCAGCTGTACAAGTTGATAGGGTGGTAAAGGATGTTTAATAGTTGAAGCGTAGTGTTTGAGAGTTTGGAAGTTATGTTGTAGCTTTGTAAAGCTTTGGTTAGGTTGTATCTGGAGAACTGCATTCAGTTCAGGTCACCCCATTATTGGACGGATGCTGCTTAGGAAGGCACGTGCTATAGGGAGAAGCTGCACAAACGAGGCAGAAGCTGAGGGAAATGTGTTAGAAAGTTTTATTTTTTTTATTTTAGAGATGCAGCAAGGTAACTGGCCCTTCAATCCCAATGAACCTTTACCACCCAATTCCACCCATGTGACCAATTAACTGACTAACCCATACATCTTTGGAATGTGGGAGGAAACCCAAGCGGTTACGGGAAGAATTATACAAATTCCTTACAGACAGCAGCAGGAATTGAACACTGACTGCTGGCACTGTAATAGTTATGTTAACTGCCACCCTACTGAGCCATCCCATCTCCAGTGAGAGGCAGGGCTAAAGCAGAGAGCAAGTATCCTTCTCGCAGGGTCAAAATGTTAATACTCAACTGGAATATGCTGCCTGGGATCACGGTGGAAGCAGATATAAAATGTATTTAAGAGGCTCTTGGATGCGTGCATGAATATGCAGAGAAGGTGAGGGGGGATTATGGACCATGTGCAAGCAGAAAGGATTAGATGTCATCAGCTTAATTTAGTTCAGCACAGCTGTGCTGTACTGTTCTATATCCTATGTAAGATATCCCGGCTGACAGGATTTGAACCGATGCTCCTGGATGAGAACTCTGGTTTCTACCCCAGAGACTTAACCACATCATTAGATCATTGGCCAGAGCAGTTAGGGAGTGTGGCAGTGCAGAACAGAAGTATTATGTTACTGGACTAACAATTTAGAGTTCAAATTGCAGGATCATTAATCAGAGGTTTAAGAGTCCAGAAAAAATAAACTGATAGTAATTACAGATTCTTCCAATATCACAACTGCTTCATAAACATACTGGATTTGGGAGCTCGGGCCTGATTTGGCCAGGGCATGTATGTAAACCCAGGCAAGGTCAGCAGTCAACTACCATTCCACTTTCACTAAGGTTACTAGAAGAGCCTGCGTCCGTGTGTTTGTACCCATGTCCGAGTGTGACTGTGAGCGAGGGTGTATACAGTCCCTTGTCATTCAGCCCATCATAGCTCAGAAAACATCAAGCCATTGCCCTCTGGAACTGAAGCCTCACCCAAGCCTGGCCAAGGTCACCCTGTCCAACTGCCACATCCCAGTGACCAGCAGTCAGAGACACACAAGGGACGCTGGGACATCAGCAGGTCAGAAGGGTTCCTGGAAGTCGCCCGCTTCTGGAGCTGACACACAGATGGTGGTGCGGGCGAGATAGACCCACTTGAGCCTTATCAGGCTGCTCTTCTCAAGGCATTGCTTGAGGCAAAACCTCCACCCTAACCACATCAAGTCCGCCTGCTCATAACATGCCAGCCTCTCCCCACATCTATCCTTATCAGTACCAAGCAAGCCGTGGGACACTGAGTGAATAGCTAATTAGAGAACCCTCTTTTGGGGTATGCAAATGAAGCCAGCCCATAATAAGGATGTACCAGAGAGAGAGGTGTGAATGTGCAAGAAGGCGAATGTGTGAGAAGGCAAGAGAGAGAGAGAGAATGAGAGAGTGCATGTGACAGAGAGTGAGAGACAGAGAGAGACTGGGGAAGGGTTTGGATTGGAGGGGGGGAGGTGGAGAAATGGAGAGAAAGCAAGAAGGACCAAAGAAATAAGAAGTCAAGTCTGCGGCGCTCTCAATCCTGAGGCACCGGTCAGTGGTAAAACCAGAGTGTGGGAGCCACAAAGCCTGCATTGGGAGAGGGCGTCATTTCTCAGGAGGTAGGTTGTGGAAGCTTTACTCTGCACCTTTTCTCACATTCGTTACTTCTTGCAGTTCAGACTTCTCCCTCGCACCAGGGCTGAGTGTTACAGAGTCGTACAGTGGTCACTCAGCAAGTGCCCGGCCTCCAAGCCCAAAGGCTTTGGGTCACACTCTGAGAGTCATTTCAGACTGGTACCTCAGCTTAGCCCTGAGGGTGTGCCAAACTGACATGGAACCAGCTCTCAGATGGGGTCAAGGGGAACAGCAGGAGGGTCACGGGGGTTCAGAGGACTTCCTCCCCTCCTCTGCTCCATTCTCTTCCCTGAGACGCCCCCCCCCACCCCAACTGTGTGATATGGAAAAAAATGTGTCAACCTTTTTAATTTCTTTAAACAAACAATTCCCCACTTAACTTTCTGTACCAGAGAGAACAGTTAACTGCTTTGCCTACTCCGCACATTTAACCCGTTGAGTCCTGGGTTGCATCCTGTTGAATCTATACAACAGCAGGTACATTGAGGAAATGGCTCTTAATTCCATGTTGTTTACTGCCCTCTGCCCTCCGAACTTCAACAATATATGGTTTGTCAAATATTCTCAATCTTAAGGGTTTTCAGAATTAGAATCAGGTTTATTACACTGACCCAGGTGTGGAATTTATTGTTTTTAGGTAACAGTGCAGGATATTTTGTGTATTTTGCATAAATTACAATAACAAATACTGAATATATTAAAAACTTAAACAGGCAATGCAAAAGGGGCAAAAATAGTGGGGTACTGAATCAGAATCAGGTTTAATATCACTGGCATATGTTGTGAAATTTGTTGTTTTACAGCAACAGTACATTGCAATATAAATAAAAACTAAATTATAGTAAGTATATTTCAAAAAGAAAATTAAATTAAGGAGTGCAAAAAGAAGGGGACAAACAGTGAGGAAGGCAGAGGGGAAGAAACTTTTCCTGAAACATTGAGTTTCTTCTCCCTGATGCTAGTAATGAATCGGGGGCATGTTCTCAGTGGTCAGGATCCTTAATGATGGAGCTGAACGATTTTGCAACTGTCTGCAGCTTTTTCCGATCCTGTGCAGTGGCTCCTCCATACCAGAACAGGATTGTCCATTTAATCTCTCAATGTCTTGTTATTTTACCTCACTGCCTATACCTTTTACACCACACCAAACTTCACTATCTTGGCAAACTTGGATATTCCCAATATTAATAGTTGAAGGCCCACAGACAGTGCGAAACTCTGGTTATTGCTGTACAATAGCATGTATGGAGTTAAATCAGAATGCTATTGGTGTGTTCAACAGCATGGCAGAGAGTCCCAGCTTGGCATAGCCAGGTTCGCTGTGGGTTTTATTCTGTAGTCATAGTTAAAGCAGGTGCCGTACTGAGTTAGTCCCATTGGCCTATATCCCTCTAAACCAGGAGTTCCCAAACTGGAGTCCAATGACCTCTGGCATTAAAAAATCTCGGAGCCCCAGTCTAAACCTTTTCCTATTGATGTATCCGTCCAAATTGTCTTTTAAACATCTTAGCTGTACCAGCCTCTACCACATCCTCTGGCAGCTTATTCCACACAATACACACAAAACTCAAGAGGTCAGACCGTATCGATTTCAGGTTGAGACTCTTCATCAGGACTCCACATCATTCCACATACTCACCACATTTTGTGTGGGACATTTTCCTCCCCAGGTATCCTTTAAAGCTTTTCCCTGTCATCTTTAATTAATGCTGTCTAGTTTCAGACTCTCCATCCACAGAAAATGATTTGTGGGCCATCCACCTTATCTAATATGGTGTCTTGGGCTCCATAGCCATCCGTGGTACTGAGTTCCACAGATTCACCACCCTGTGGCTAAAGAAATTCATCCTCATCTCTGTTCTAAAGGGTTGTCCTTGTATTCTGAGGCTGAGGCATCTGGTCCTCAACTATAGCAAACTTCCTCTCCATGCGCACTCTATCTAGGCCATTCAATATTCAATAGGTTTAATGAGATCCCTCTTCATTCTTCTAATCTCCAGTGAGTACTAGCCCGAAGCAATCAAACACTCTGTATACCTTTTTATTCCTGGGATCATTCTTGTTTAAACCCTCTCCAATACCAGCACACTCTTCCTTAAATAAGGGGCCAAAAACTGTTCACAATATTCCAAGTGCAATCTGACCAATGCCTAATAAAGCCTCAGCTTTGCATCCTTATACTTATTCCCACTGGGAGTCAGGCTGGAACCAGAATCTGGAGTCACACTATAACCTCCTACCCAGGGGAACAGTCATGGCCACATTGTCTTCACCTACCCTTGCATACTAGACTGTGGTAAAGCACACAAATGCAGTTCCTCTTTAAAGGGATAGTCTCTGATCACAGTGGGACCATATGCTACCTCGGAAAAGTACAAATGTGAAATTAAGAATTTCTTCAACTGTTAAAAAGTTGTTACAGAGAAAATACCCATTTCAATCAGGTCACACAAGCTGCACCGCTGATAAATTCATGATTAGTGATTTATTTAAAGAATGTTAAGTTCACTTGATTGGGAGTTTCAGTTCTCTTTTCCAAGAAAAAATCAACTGCTGATGAACTAAATATAGTTGAATTCTCTTCCGCAGATGGAGAGTGAGAAAGAAACGGGCCAATTAAAAGCAGGAGACTTCTCTTCCTGATATGAACCCCAACTCTCCCAGCGGCTAAAAGCAGGGTGAAGTCAGTTAAACCCCAGAGTGGCGAACAGTGAGGAACACAGCTCAGAGACCTGAGACGTCAACACCGGCTACAAAGCAAAGGGTGGTCACGATCAGAGCAACCGTGAGTGCTGCTTAAAATGGAACCTGAGGGCCAACACAGTATATGGGGAGAGTGTGGAGGCTCAGTTGTTCTCCTTAGAGCAGAGAGATTTTATCACAGAATTTTAAAAGCATGTGGGGTTTTTGATGGTGTAAATGAGAGAACCAGCTTTCACTGACAGGTGGGTACTCAAATTTAAGGCAATTATCAGACCCTGCAGAAAAATCCCTTTTACTCGGTAACAAGCTGCCTGAAGGGGCAGTAGAATGAAATGCAGAAAGGTTATTGGGAAAGCAAAAATTTTCAAGGTTTTGGAGGAAGAGCAAGACATAGCAAATGAATTGGACTGGGGCCGAGAGGCCGCCTTCTGTGCCTTATTGTACTTGGATCTCAACTGATGGGCGTTATAGTAGCAGAGTGGTTAGCTCAGGGTGTCAGAGTTCGGCGTTCCATTCCGGCGCTGTCTGTAAGGAGTTTCTATGTTCTTCCCCGTGACTGGGTGGGTTTCCTCCCACAGTCCAAAGGCATACTGGTTAGTGGGTTAATTAGTCATTGTAAACAGACCTGTGATTAAACCAGGGTTAAATAGGTGGGTTGCTGGGTTGGAAGGGCCCGTTCTGTGCTGTATTTCTGAATGAAAGCCGCCTTTAGGGGTAATGATGCTGCTGTTGTTAATTCCCATGTGAAAATGTTATTGCGTCAGTAACACAGTAAAGAACAGAACAAAGCAAAGTGTTAATCATGGTTCTGGGCGTTGTTGCTTTAATCCATACTGCACCATTGCTGGCAAGTTCCTCGTCTATTTTGAATCGATCGACTTTCCTGTTCATTTTCTGAAATAATTCTGAAGCTAAATGGCAGCTGACCATGCCTGTGCCAGACTGGGAGCTTGAACAGCAATTTCACTGGTCAGTAAAGTGGCAGATCCCACTTTTGATCAAAGTCCTTGGTCAGTTGGTGTGTCCTGGGACACTGCCCTTAAGCATGGAGCCCGCCATTATTGAGTCCAGACCTTTGAAAACTTTAAACTCTTCAGCCAGTTCCCAGGAACAGTTAGTCCTGAGTCAAAATGTTAACTGGATTCTTTCCACAGAAATTGCTTGAATGGCTAAGATATAGGACGTTACTGCACAGTACAGGCCCTTCGGTCCACAATGTTATGCTGACCTTTTAAAATAAATTAACCCTCCCCTCCTATATTCCTTTTCTCAATCATTCATGTACCCATCTTAGATGTCCCCAAATATATCTGCCTCTACTACCCTGGCAGCATGTTCCATGCACCCACCTGTGTGTGTCTGTGTCTGTGGAATTTGCACTGGATTGAAATAAGCTGCAGAAAGCTGTAAACTCAGTCAGCTCCATCATGAGCATTAACATCCCCAACATCCAGGGCATCTTCAAGGAGCGATGCCTCAGAAAGACAGCATCCATCATTAAGGACCCTCATCACTCAGGACATGCCCCCTTCTGATTGCTACCATCAGGGAGAAGGTACAGGAGCATGAAGACACACACTCAATGATTCAGGAACAGTTTCTTCCCTTCTGCCATCAGATTTCTGAATGGACAGTGAACCCATGAACACTACCTCACTATTTTTTCCACTTTTAACACTATTTATTATATTTAACATATATACATTTACTGTAATTTAGTTTATATTGAAATGAACTGTTGTTGCATTACTACAAATTTCATGATATATGCTGATGATATTGAATGATTCTGATTCTCTATGTTAAAAAAAAACTTACCATTGATACGCCCCTACTTTCCTCCAATCACCTTAAAACTACACCCCCTGGCATTAGCCATTACTGCCCTGGGAGAGAATTCTCTGGCTGTCCATTCCATCTACGCCTCCTATCAGAAGTCTTTCCGGCTTTCCTGCTTTAGTGTCAGCAGATGTACTGTGAGATAAGCCCCGGGTATAACACAGCACAAGGGAGTAGAAAGCAGCTGTGCTCACATCTGCATCGAGCACTTTTGCTTTGCCACAGCAGGGCACAAAGGTGCTCAACCATCTCACAGAATTAGAGGACCATGTGAATGAGGTACTGATATTGTAAGGAAAGCAAATTTCCTATCTGCTCCCCCCTCCCCACCAAAATACTCAAGCACAACCCCCTCTACCTGTTCATTCCAGTCACCACGTGGCTTGTGATCTTCTTTCTGACTCAGGAACCATCTTCTGAAAGGGTAGGTGAGGTGAAAGGTGAGATGGTGTGGCTATCCGCTCATTCTCACTGTGGTACTTCCTTATACAACAGGACGCTGAAGATGTGCCTGGAGCTCGGGGCAGGATATCATCATATACTGTAAGTTCACCGTAATGTTACTACAGTATAGATGATGTACTATCCAGGGCCTGACTGTCCGACAAGTCCAAGTTCTGGAAGAATGGATCCAACTATCACACCCAGCGTACAAGAGGTGTGAATCCAAAGAGCATCAAGAGCCTTCAACCATTGTTGTCTTGTATCAGTTCCCTGAGCGGCTCTGCGCCGATACACCAAGCAGCTCTCACCCTCAGTCATTCACCAGCAAACTTTTCAGTAGGACGATGATGTTCTTTGTCTGAAGGTCCCAACACAAGTTACAGAACCTTGTTATTTAGTTTACTGATGATCGAGGAGTTCATGCTTGCTACTGAAGCTCGTTGAATCCTGATCCTGCATCTCCCAGGTCCCTGCCACTCTCATTTTACATTGAAAACCCCCTCCCCGCCACCGATACACTTGCGCTCAGGACAGACAACCGGATACTGAGGGGGGGTGTCGGTTAAACCGTTACCATTACTTGTTTAAGTACTGGTGACGGTTATATCGCTGCTCTCAGGAGCAACTCAGCAGCCGGACGGAGGGGGTAACCAATCTGCATCTCTTCTGATCTAGGTCCAGCTGCCATCCCAGAGGAAACATGTCTCTATTAACACTCATCTGGGTTCCACCAGCTCCATGTGCTGTATCTCCACTGATGTTTGTCCAGCTCCTTCACCCTGACCCTCAGTAAATCTCCCACCGTTACTTGCTGCAACTCCAAAAGGGCCAGTGACACACTCCTTATCTTCGGTGTTGTTAATCCGCCCTTTTTGCGGTGAACCAGTCACCCCCACTCACAGCAATTCCAGCGAGACACACAATACGAGTAGGAATTACAGCCGCATTGGCAATGTTCTCCTTCCCAAGCAGACAACGAACTATGACTGAACTAAAAGTGATTAGTGCAATGCTGTTGAGCGCCATCGATCACTGATCAGGATTCAATCCCTGCCACTACCTGTAAGGAGCGTGTACGTTCTCCCTGTGACCGCGTGGCTTTCCTCTGGGTGCTCTGGCTTCCTCCCACGTTCTAAAGATATACAGGTCAGGTTAGTAAGCTGAGGCCGTGCTGCCCCCAGCACCTCCCCGGTTTGTTGGTCATTGATGCAAACAACGCACCTGACAGTGTTTGGAAGTTCATAAGGCAAATAAAGCTCATCTAATCTCAGTTCCTGAGATCAATCAGCTCTGACCAAGGTTTAGACTGAACAGCATCAAACCAGTCCAAGCTTTCTCACTCTTGTGGTCTATGCTGCCTTCCAACACAGCAGCATATAGACAGACACATACACAGGCAGGGAACAGAGGGAGGGGGACAAGAAGCAGGTAGGTGGGATTAGTTAGACGGCAGCTGTGGTCTGTACTGCTCTATGTAAGTACAATCCAGCCATTTCTTACTCAGACAACAGGAATTCTGCAGATGCTGGAAATTCAAGCAACACACATCAAAGTTGCTGGTGAACGCAGCAGGCCAAGCAGCATCTGTAGGAAGAGGCGCAGTCGACGTTTCAGGCCGAGACCCTTCGTCAGGACTAACTGAAGGAAGAGTGAGTAAGGGATTTGAAAGCTGGAGGGGGAGGGGGAGATGCAAAATGATAGGAGAAGACAGGAGGGGGAGGGATAGAGCCGAGAGCTGGACAGGTGATAGGCAAAAGGGGATACGAGAGGATCATGGGACAGGAGGTCCGGGAAGAAAGACGGGGGGGGGGGTGACCCAGAGGATGGGCAAGAGGTATATTCAGAGGGACAGAGGGAGAAAAAGGAGAGTGAGAGAAAGAATGTGTGCATAAAAATGAGTAACAGATGGGGTACGAGGGGGAGGTGGGGCCTAGCGGAAGTTAGAGAAGTCAATGTTCATGCCATCAGGTTGGAAGCCTCCAACCTCTTCCTACAGATGCTGCTTGGCCTGCTGCGTTCACCAGCAACTTTGATGTGTATTTCTTACTCAGCCTAGTTTGCTTTCTGATGCCACAGGTCTGCCCTGGGAAGCTCCGTGGTGTAAAGGGCTGGCACAACATCGTGGGCTGAAGGGTCTGTACTGTGATGTAGCTTTCATTTTGTTTATTAGCCATGTCTATGTACATCCCACATATAATGGTGTGGGATACGGAAGGGGCAGATGGGGGCCCCCGACCATCCAGATGCTGGTACCCTCCACTCGCACAGCACTTCCAGGTATTGCCCCATCACAACAGTGCAAAACTCCCTCCAAATTGCCCCTCCCCTCAGCCCTACTCCCTCCTACAGTGCTGACCCTCGAGTTCAGTGCCCCCTCACTTCTCACTCCGTGCTCCTGCGAGACGATATCCTCCCTGTGCTGCTGCTGACTGCAAACCCCACGCGCCCAGCAGCTCTACTCTTTGCTGCAGGTTGCAAGTGCAGCAGTTTCTCATGTTGGAGATGCTACTCACTGAGCCGGTGACAATAAACCTGAGTCCCAGCTCCCTCAAACACACAATCCTCATTCAAGCCCAAATGCTGAAAGACTGATTGTGGCCCTTCTGCAAGCAGGGGGTGATTATCTGATCACTCAAGCTGCAAAGCAGACTCGATGGGCCCAATGGCTTAATAATGCTCCTGTATCTTATGGTCTAAACTACATACCAAGTCTATTCGACACTTTACAGATCTGTCACCTTTCCCCTCAGGTGAGTCAATTCCCTTTTCCTTTCTGTTTCCTTCCTCTGTGCACTTGCTGTGGCATTAAAAAAATGTCAGGTTATCTTTAAATTCTCAGCAACGTTATTCAACAGTTTTCAGAAATATTCTCTCTAAACGCACTGCGCGTTGGACAAACTGTTGCATCCGGCATTAATCCACTGCCTTCATCCTCTGAAGTCTCAAAGGGAGCCCAGCTGGCACGCAGTCAGGGGCTTCAACTCTCAGCCCGGCATGTTCAGAACATTACTTACTTGATGTTTGGGGGGATAACTTGCAATTATTCTGCTTCTCATGAAATTCAATCCAATGACTTCTGTTGTTGCTGACGCAAAAACACATTACTTCTGAATTTTATTTCAGGGAACAGGCAAGGGGAAAAATACGACTTCCCTGTAGCTATAAGTTTGATCAAAAATATTAATAGGTTACATGATCACTGCAGATTACAAGTAACTTGTAATCTTGAGTTTGCGGTGATCTTATATCTTTATTTAAAGATACAGCACAGTAGCAGGCCCTTCGAGCCTGTGCCACCCAATTACACCCATGTAACCAATTAAACCTACCAACCCATGTGTCTTAGGAATGTGGGAGGAAACCAAAGCACCTGCAGGAAACCCACACAGTCACAGGGAACACGTACAAACTCCCTTCACACAGCGACAGGAATTGAACCCCAATTAGTGAAAGCAGGAGCTGCAAATCACTCCTAACCATGACACTATAGTGCCCCTTTGCATTTCTATAATAACTTGTGGGTCACCAGTGCTGTAAAGAGCTGTGTTAAGCTCTACATTATTGTGCACTCTTGTTTCAAGTAAAGAGAATCAGATACAGAAGTCAGAAATTTTTCTGTTGGGGGTTTGGAATCCTTCCTAACTTCACCCCCTGAACACCCTGGCTGTGAAAGTTCTGTCCCGGGATTATCTTACGGCCAATACATTTAGGGACAAGGCCATATCTCTAACAGAACAGTGGCAGAAATGTTGAACCCCCTCTCCCAAAATGTTGTGAACTCTTTGAGTGTCGGACTGGAAACTGATCTGGGTTTGTTTGGGTAGTGTTGTTCAGGAACAAGACTTAAAGACTATGCCACCTTCTATACACCCAAGCAAGGGAAATAGTTTCCATCTATCGAAATCGTCCTATGACCTTCTAAATTCTCAGGACTACAAGGCAGTTGTACTGCAGCCCTAAGATTCCAGTTCTGGCCTGGGAAACGTACAGAGTTCTCTGTCCCAGGCTGGAAGCTAGCTCAGGTTGTGAAACTCAGAACTGCCGTCAGTGTTCCAGGTGAAGTCTAACCAGGATTCTGGAGAGATACAGCAGTTCTTGGAGCCCGCATACCAAGGTAAGGCTTCAGTGGCTCAGTTTCTACTAAAGCCTCCCTTTCTTTACACATTTATAAAAACACGGAGTTGTTCAGCAAAGAAACAGGCTCTTTGGCCCACTTGTATCTGCTGACCATGGGACTAGCCTAGAGCCATGGTCGGTATGGTCTTGCTCGGCCCATATCTGTGCAGTTTCACTCTCTGACTCTGACTAATCCCGTTCACCTGCCTTAATTCCATATCCCTCTGTGCCCTGCTCGTTCCCGTATCTGTAAAGAAGCCTCTTAAATGCTGCTACTGCTTCTGCCTCCACCTCTCCCTCTGGCAGCTCATTCCAGACACCAACTACTCTCTGTGTAGAAAATTCAGCCCTCAGATCTGGGGCGGCATGCCAGTGTAGTGATCAGCTTAATGCTATTACACTGCCAGTGACCCAGGTTCAATTCCTCCCGCTGTATGTGAGGAGCCTGAACCTTCTCCATGTGTCTATGTTTCCCCCGGGTGGTCCAGCTTCCTCCCACATTCCAAAGACGTGCAGGTTAGTACGTTGAGGGGTGCAATTGGGCAGTGTGGGCTCGCTGGGCCTGTTATTATGCTGCATCTGTAGTAATACAAATTGTCCCCTTTGAACCTCCTCCCTCTCGCCTTACACCTATGCCTTGTAGGCTTTAGACATGGGAAACACTCTGCCTATCTATACTACCTATGCCTTTCATGACTTTTTTTTTTTACACACCTCCTACAGGTCTTCTCAAAGCTTCCTTCACTCCAGGGAAAACAGATCCAGTCAATCGAATCTCCCTTGATAACTCAAGACCTCCAGTATGCACGGGACTTATCGCTGGACTCTGAGGGGGTGTCGGTTAAACCGTTACCATTACTTGTCTAAGTACTGGTAAGGGTTATACCGCTGCTCCCAGACTCTTCTCAGCAGCTGGAAGGTGAAGAGACAACAAAGCACAAGGACCCAGCGGAAGCAATGACAAACTGTGAATTTCTATTAGTTTGTGACTTCAACCGAAATAAAATAAAAACTGCAGGAATAATGGAAGTGGATATACAAGTGATAAAAGTAAGAGCAGCAGCAGAGCGGACAGATTACCGTGTGTTTTGCAGCAAATCTCCCTTCACTAGCAAAAATTTTCTGTAAAACCCTGCTCACAAGATTCAATTTAGACTGCCTTGTTAGTCAGCACACTAGTGTAGCAGTTAGCGTAATACTTCACAGCACCAGTGGTCGGGGTTCAATTCCCCCTGCTGTCCGTAAGGAGTTTGTAAGGATTAGCTTTATTTGTCACATATACATCAAAACATACAGTAAAATGAGTCACTTGCATCAAATCAAATCAGCAAAGATTGTGTTGGCGGGGGTGTAGCGGGCAAGTGTCACCATGCTTCCAGTGCCAACACAGCATGCCCACAACTCGCCTGCACGTCATTGGAATCTGAGAGGAAACCAGAGCATCTGGAGGAAACCCTCACAGCCAGGGGGAGAGATACAAACTCCTTACAGACAGCGGCAGGAATTGAACCCAGGTTGCTAGTGCGGTAAAGTGTTCTGCTAACCACTACGCTGTTCTCCACCATGACCTTGAGGGCTTCCTCTGAGTTCTCCCGTTTCCTCCCACATTTCAAGGATGTACTAGTTAGGGCTAGTGAGTTATGGGCAGGGTATATGCTGGCACTGGAATTATGGCGACACCTGTGGGCTGTTCCCAGCACACCCTGGGACTGTGCTGGTCACTGACGTAAGTGACACATTTCACTATTGTTTCGATGTACACGTGATAAATAAAACTAATGCTTTATCTTCATCTTTTTCTCTCCATCTCAAACTCAGATTAATTATCCAAATTCAGTGGCTATTTGCGTCATTTGTGTGTCTGTGTAACCGTGCTCTATCATGTGGGTCCCCCACGCATTCTACACTATGTAAGTTTCACTTTAAGTCTCTCTCCTCTGTCCCAATTTGCAAAGACTTATTTCACCACCATCCTTGAGCTCACTTTGAGCTGATCACACAGTCTCGTTTATAGAATTCCAATCAGCCTTTTCCAATTCCTCCATGGCCTTTTCCAGACACAAAATCAAGCATCCTTCCCACCCCGCCCTTCAGCTCTTTAGCCTAAAGCTCTAAAATGTCCTCCCTAAATCTCCCCATCTCCCTCTGCATTTAAAATTCTCAATCCCTCCATCTGGGAGGAGATAGAGGAGCCTGAACAAAGTTTTACAAACAACTTCCTCCCCTCCACCATCAGATTTCTGAACCCATGAACACTACCTCACGTTTACTCTCTTTTTGCATTACTTATTTACGCTATTAAATTTATTTTATATTATACTTGCAAATATATTTCTTATAATTTTTCTATTAATTGTAACATAATACCTTTAATGTATTGTGTTGTACCACTGCCACAAAACAACAAATTTCTCAACATGTCAGTGATAATAATTTTGATTCTGATTGACTGAGCTACATTTTGTCTGAAGCAACACACACAAAATGCCGGAGGAACTCAGCAGGTCAGGCAGTGCCCATGGAGGGGAAAAACCATTAATGTTTCGAGCCAAGACTCTTCATCAGGAAGCTGAGACAAGTAAGGGTCAAAGTTAAAGTCTGTCCCAAGACTTTGTGGCCCATCAGGCTGGTGCTTATGCCGGTTTCTGTGGCCTGAAGCGACTGAGAGTACAAGACCCCCCTCCGGCTAGGATGCCAGCCTATCGCGAGGTTAACCCCGCAGTAGTTTGCTGGTACTCATTTTCAGCTGGGTGGACTGGAGCAGTGTGTGGTTAAGTGCTTTGTTCAAAGACACAACACGCTGCCTTGGCCGAGATTCGAACCCACGACCTTCAGGTCGTGAGCCCAACACCCTAACCACTTGGCCACGCGCCACAAGAAAGAGTACTATGTCAATAATAGTATCATCCCACAGAGTGCAATAGATAGAGACCAGCCCACATTTTTAACTAATGTTTCTGGAGTGGGACTTCAACTCCAGCAGTGGTTAGTGTAGCCATCTCACAGCTCCAAGGGACCCAGTTTCCATCCTACTCCTCAGTGCTGTCTGTGTGGAATCCACAGGTTCCCTCTGTCAGATGCTAGCAGAGATAATGCTGCAGCTCTAGAAGATGATAAGGGGCACAGAGTGGACAACCAGAGACTTTTTCCCCAGGCAGAAATGGCTAATACTAGGGGGCATAATTTTAAGGTGATTGGAAAAAAGTATAGGGTGGAATCAGAGGCAAGATTTTTCTACACAGAGTGGTGAGTGTGTGGAATGCACTGCCAGGGGTGGTGGTGGAGGCAGATACATCAGAGACTCTCAGACAGGCACACGGATGTAAGAAAATGGAGGGCTATGTGAGAGGGAAGGGTTAGATTGATTAGCCATATCCACCCTGGGGAAAAGGTTTCTGACGCAACACATCAGGGCAAAGGTGTTGGATTCAGGGTTAAGAGCGCAGGAATCATGAACTATGCCTTCATGTGCAGGCAGTACAGCATCCTTTCTCAGGGTAGTAGGTTAAGGTCTCTGACTGTCCACTCGATCAATGCCGCATTATCTTGTGCACCAACATCACTTTCCTTCGACTTGCCATTGCCATCGTCAGGATGCAACCAATCGTCTCAGGTAGATCTGTCTGCGTACCACCATTTACAATGTACTGTGGTCTGGGGACGTTCTACGTCAGTATAACTGGATTGCTTACACCTTGCCCTCCTTCACTGCCTGCCAGCCCAATGAGGGGCTGAAATGGAGCAGCAGCATCCCGGCATTCTGCCTGATGGAAACTTGAAAGTTGAAAGGTGACACAGCCAGTGGGTGACTAGGCTGAAATTTAAGACTCCTTTGTTTTAAACACCCAGGAAACAAGTTAAATAAGGAGATATAATATAGAGAAATAATTATTTAAATCTTACCTTGGACAGAATCCCTCCTCCTGAGGCTAAAGGAATTAAGATAGAAATTGAAGGCTTGGCAGCAAAGTGACGATCTTTCTCTGTACCGTTCATTAAGCGACACGAGTCTCATGAGGCTGGTGAAACAGGGAATTACTGAACTTTCTCTTTAATTACTTTCTGATGTTTCACAAGCAATACATACACATTCAAACAACCTAACCACTCAGAGAATGTACGTTCCAGGAAAGAACCATTATTTCCTGTAACCCCATTAAATGTGTTGATCACAGCCAGAACACCCTGAAGAGCAGACCCACTCACAGAGCTTGATACTTTACCACTGTGAGAAGTTTGAAGGTTGTAATGTCGGGCCTCACTAATAACTGATCCGCTTTGTTAGACATAAGCGCAGTCACTAGTTTTTCGGGTATGCTTGTGTCATAGTACGAAGGGTTCAAATCCCACGAGGATTTGAATTTAGTTTAAATATGTGGAAACATGGTGGTGTATTAACCGAAGGGACTGTGAAGCTGTAATTAATTGTAAAAACTTATCTAGGCTAATAAAGATCTTTACAAAGTAACATTGTCTGGGCCACAAACACACCCTGATGTAGTTGAGTTTAACCCTGAAGTGCTGCAGTGACAGATTTAATAGATGTACAATGAACTGTAAACAATGCTCCTTCCTGTAAAATTTTTATATTTTATTTAGAGATACCACGTGGAACGGGCCCTTCCGGCACAACGAGCTGCGCCACCCAGCAACCCACCTGGCCGAATCGCTGGACAATGTACAATGACCAATTAACCTACTAACTGGTACCTGGTACGTCTTGGGAATGTGGGGGGAATGCACAAACTCCTTACCGATGGCACCAGATTCAAACTCCAAACTCTGACAGCCCGAGCTGTAACGACTATTACAGTGTCATGCTAACCAGTACTCCAGAGCTCAAGACTGACAAAGCACTGCGTTTAAGTGTGAAGGCGATAAAACAGCAAACAGCCAGGTTATACCCATATCTCAAGGACTGCAGTGATTCAGGGCAGCTTACTGCCACCTTCACAAGGGGAACTAGAGAGACAATAAATGCTATCTCATTCTCTGAAGTCCACATCACTGGAATTAATAAAAAGTCAGAGAACTTCCCTCCGATTGAACATCAACAACAGCCCACTTGTTAGTGGTACAAACTGATTACACGAGAGATTATTAAAATTGAACTCCACCATGGAAAACATTTTTGTCCACATTCCTGGCAAACTCCCACCTTTCTTTTTAAAAAAAAACTTCAGTGAGCTTTCCTGTGAAGCCCTTTCCACAGGAGTCCAAAGGCTTGGGTCAAGTTACAGGCTATCAAGACAGGTTGCTTGCTGCATCCACTGATTCGGTGGGATAAGGATGGGGTGGGCAGTAGGGCAGTGAGGAGAAACAGCCCCTCAAGTCATCCGTTTGGGTGAACAGCAGGCTCACTTCTTGACTTTCACACGCAGTCTCAACTGCACGTCGCAGAGAAAGACGTTCATCAGGTCCTGTCCCACATCTCGGGCAATTTTACCAATCAGGCTACCTCCCTGGCCAATCAATAATTTCTGCCAACATAAAAGTTACAAAAAAAAAATAGCATTTTAACAAAAGATCACAAAATCTCACAGCACTTTATATGTACAAAGCAATCAAGAGGACAGCCAGAGACTTTTCCCCAGGTCAGAAATGGCTAATAGGAAGGGACATAATTTTAAGTTGACTGGGGTAAACTATAGGAGGGGAATTATAGAGGTGGGTTTTTACCCAGAGAGTGGTGGGTGTCTGGAATGCAAGGGTGGTGGTACATCGGAAACATTTAAAAGACTCATAGATAGGCACATGGATGATAGAAAAATGAAGCGCTGTCTGGGAGGGAAGGGTTAGATTGATTTTAGAGTAGGTTAAAAAGTCAGCACATCATCATGGGCCTGTACTGTTGCGTTCACATGCAGAGAATTGCATGGGTGGGGGGCACAGGAGAGGGTGAGAGAGAAAGAGAGAGATTGAATATTTAACAAAATGACATCAAGAGATGGCTTAGATCCAGGCGATTTAAAACGGTGGTCTCCAACCACCGGGCTGCGAGCATGTGCTATCGGGCCGCACGGAAACCATATGATTTGGCGATATGAACCGATATGAGTCCTCATTCCCTGTCACGCACTGTTGAACTTAAACACCCCCCCAACCCCCAGTCCGCAAGAATAACGTCAATATTAAACCGGTCTGCGGTGTGCAAAAGGCTGGGGACTTCTGATTTAAAAGACCTGTTGGGATACAGTACTGTTCAAAAGTCTTCAGCACCTATATATAACCAGATGCCCAAGATTTTTCACAGTACTGTAGTAATTTTATGTATTATTGTTGCAATACAAATTTCATCATGAGAAACGTGAGTGATGGTAAACCTGATTCTGACATTTGTTTGTGATACAGCGCAGAGCAGCCCCTTCCAGCCCTTCGAGCCACGATTTAACCCTAGCCTCATCACATGACAATTTACAATGGCCAATTAACCTACCAAGATATGGCTCTCCATTATGGACTGAGAGTGGAAAGGGGGCAGGGAGAGGGGTATCATGGTTGGAAAAGGGGAAGGAGTGGGAAGCACCAGAGTGACATTCTGTAATGATCAATAAAGCAGTTGTTTGGAATAAAATGACCTTGACTGGTGTCTTCAACCTGGGTGTGTCTGCACCCGCACCAACTGCCCCTGGCACTCCTTTTCTGCCACCTGTCCCACACTCCTCTTGCAGCACTCCACCCTTGCCATTTCCAACATTCTTTGCTCCCGCCAGATTTACAAACTTGCTCTCCACTCCATGTTGACAAATACAGTACTGTGCAAATGCCTTAGGCACCCTCGCTATATATATGTGCCTAGGACTTTTGCACAGTACTATAGATGGACAAAGTCCAAGGATACTGGTATAAGAGCTCAAAACAATACTAAAAATTAGACCTGCAGCCTTCACAGCCTCAACACAGGTGCCCCTCAGGGCTGTGTCCTAAACCCCCTGCTTTACTCTCTGTATACCCATGACTGTGTTGCCACCCACAGCTCCAATCTGCTAATTAAATTTGCTGACAACACTACACTGGTAGGCCTAATCTCAAATAATAATGAGGCAGCCTACAGAGAAGAAGTCACTACCCTGACACAGTGGTGCCAAGATAACAACCTCTCACTCAACATCGCAAAAACAAAGGAGCTGGTTGTGGACTACAGGAGGAATGGAGACAGGCTAGTCCCTATTGACATCAGTGGATCTGGGGTTGAGAGGGTGGACAGCTTTAAGTTCCTCGGCATACACATCACTGAGGATCTCAGGTGGTCTATACATACTGGCTGGTCTATACAACTAACAGTGCCTCTTTCAACTCAGACAGTTGAAGAAGGTTGGTGTGAGCCTCCAAATCCTAAGATCTTTCTACAGGGGCACAATTAAGAGCATCCTGACTGGCTGCATCACTGCCTGGTATAGGAACTGTACTTCTCTCAATCTCAGGACTCTGCAGAGAGTGGTGCAGACAGCCCAGCGCATCTGTAGATGTGAACTTCCCACTATTCAGGACATTTACAAAGACAGGTGTGTAAAAAGGGTCTGAAGGATCATTGGGGACTCAAGTCATCCCAACCACAAACTGTTCCAGCTGCTACCATCTGGGAAACAAAATCCAGGACCAACAGGCTCCAGGACAGCTTCTTCCACCAGGCCATCAGACTGCTTAACTCATGCTGACATAACTGTATTTCTATGTTATACAGACTATCCTGTTGTACATACTATTTATTATAAATTACTATAAACTGCACATTGCACATTTAGACGGAGACATAACATTAAGAATTTTACTCTTCATGTACAGTATATGAAGGATGTGAGTAAAGTCAATTCATTTCAGGGAGATATAGGTGAAAATAAAGAACTTCCTCACTCACTCAAGAAAAGCACTGATGAACGCCAAGTTCAGCCCGCAACCCAATAGATTTTTGTGTGATGACTGTAATAAGTGTTATGAAGCTGCAAGATTGATGATGAGTAGGTGTGGTGGAGAAATGGAGAAATAATCCAGCAGTGAGGACCTGGGACCCAGGTGTTCAGTCAGCACTGATCAGTACACTGCAAAATCATGGACACATGGGAGACTTGCTGTGGGACAGTGGCCCACTTGACACAGGGCTACAGGTTATCCCACAACAACAAAAGGCTAGGAACTGTGTCGATCTAATTGATGGATTAGATATCGTATATAGCAAGTTATTTTGAAAACAAAGACAAAATAGTCAACAAATGTGCAAAGTAGGGAAAAGACAGGCATGTTGGAGATGTAGCCCAGAGTTTCACAGTGAAGTTTGGACAGTCTGTATTTGCAAAGTGAATTGTGGATAACACCTCGCCCCAATCTACAATCCCAGTTTCTGATACTATTCCTACTCTCTCCTCTCCATCCAGCCTTCACCATCCCCTCTCCTGGATCCATCCATCACCTGCTAGCTCCTGCTCCATCCCATCCCCTCAACCTTTTTATTGGTCAATTCAATCTGTGGAGGTTGTGGCAAGGCAAGGGTTAACAATGGCCAGGCAAGGAAAAATTTGCATTCAGCAAGAAGGGTCTTTGAAGTGCATAGCTTCTCTTTGCACAGCAGGTCACGTTTCTGGAGACAGTTTTCTTAGAAGTTTGTGTAGGGTCGGCATGTCACCAAAAACTTTGACAAACTTCTACAGTTGCACAGTGGCTCACTGTACACATTACAGCCTGGTAGGGGAACACCAATCCCCAAGAACAGAAAAGTTTACAAAAAGTGGTGGACACAGCCCAATCGGTCACAGGCAAAGCCCTCTCCAACATTCAGCACGTTTACATGGAGCGCTGCCGCACAAAGACTCCCGTACTGCAGACCATGCTCTCTTGTCTTCACTATCAAGGGGAAAGAGAACAGAATCCTCAGGTCCCACATCACCAGGTTCAGGAACAGTTGTTACCCTACAACCATCAGGTTCCTGAATTGGCATGGAAACTTCACTCACCACTACTCTGAACTGATACTAGAACCTGCAGATTTACTTCCGAGAACCCTTTATAACTTATGTGCTCAGTATTAACTTTTTTATTTGCTTAGTTTGTCTACATTTCCACACTGGTTGTTTGCTTATGCAGATTTTTCAGTAAATTCTATTGTATTTCTTTATTTTACAGTAAACGTCTGTGATAATGGATCTAAAGGTAGTTTATCATAACATATACGTAAGCTGATAAGAAATTTTACTTTTGACTGTGAATCTGAACCATGAACTCACTGACTCCACTGCAAAGAAGTAACAAGATAGTATCTACAAACATACTCACCGCGTGATTCTTCCTGGCAACAGTGAGGTTCTGCAGAATCCGGAGCTCCCCGCTTGGTCCCTCCTCCCACAGCTCGGTGTCCTAGAAGTTAACAGATGTTTAAGTGTGTTTGATTTCACACCCAGGACACACATCAAGGCACTGATCTACACCCAGATTTTCCTCACCACTGGACCGGACTGGAAATACAACGCACCAGTCCTCCATTTGTCAGACCTGAGTGGAGGATGTGGAAAGGGGTGGACTCCAACTCTGTCAGAGCTGGGGGTCCTATAAAAGGAGGGTGGGACCCAGACTGAGCTCACGACTGTCAAGTTTATTTTCCATAAGACCATAAAACACAGGAGCACAATTAGGCATGTCAAGTCTACTCCACAATTCAAATATGCTCTCATCCCATTCATTTGCCTTCTCCCTATAACTTTTAATGTCGTTACTAATCAGGAACCTATATATGCAATGACTTGCCCTCTGCAGCAGTCTGTAGCAATAAATTCCAGATTCACCACCCGCCTCATCTTGGTTCCTGTGCCCTCTGGTCCTAGACTCTCCCACTAGAGGTGACATCCTCTCCATGTCCATTCTATCTAGGCCTTTCAATACAGGTTTCCTCCGCCAACCGAAGGTAGAGCATTCCTATGAAACGGTTCGTAAGCCGAAATGTCGTAACGCGAAGAAGCAATTACCATTTATTTATATGGGAAAATTTTGTGAGCGTTCACAGACCCAAAAATAACCTACCAAATCATACCAAATAACACATAAAACCTAAAATAACAGTAAGATATAGTAAAAGCAGGAATGATATGATAAATACACAGCCTATATAAAGTAGAAATACTTTTCCACAATCATTACTGAACTGTTCTCCATAGCGAAAATCTCACGCAAGTGCCGTCGGCAAAAAATCTCACGCAAGTACTGTTGGCAAGAACACTCTCTCCAGTAACCTTTAAGCTATGAAGCTGCCAAATCATACCAAATAACACGTAAAAATACACAGCCTATATAAGGTAGAAATAATGTATGTACAGTGTAGTATCACTTACGGGAATCGGGACAGCGCCGAGCACACTGATGATGGTGTGTTAGACTGAGTCGGAGTTTGGGTGGTGCAGTGGCCCCCCACCCTCCAGGCTGCCGAGCGATACATTGCCGCGAAGAACGCAGGGGTCCAGCAGTAGCCGGGTGGTACACAGCACATCTTTAAGAAAAAAGCCAAAATAAACATGCTAATTAATTAGGTGCCGCCCGTAATTGTCAGCCCAGATCAGTGCCGATTTCCGATTGTGTCGTCTCTGATCTGGGCTGACAATTATGTGTCAGCGGCACCTAATCAATTAGCATGTTTATTTCGGCTTTTTTCTTAAAGATGTGCTGTGTGCCTCCCAGCTACCTTTGCATTCTCCGCGAATCGGTATCTGTCCATGACCTGGGTGTTGGGGTGGTGGGACACTGGGGTGTCATCTCGTCATCATCTGTTTCCATTAGAGCAGGCAGCTCATCTTCTTCTATCTCTGCCCGCCTCGATGTCAAAGGTCGAGGTTCGTCGTCTGCTGCGACTGATGTGGAAGGCTTGCTTGACTGCTGAGCCTTGTGCATTTTCCTATCACACAGTTCTTTAATAAGGACTCAAACCATCCTGCAAATATCCCCTAAACCGACGTACCCTTTCAAAATTAAAGTCGTACTTTATCATCACTCATTTGGTTTCGATTGTTATCCTTTTTTCTTCCAATTGCATCAGCTCTTCATCTGTCAGTTCTTGGTCATGGGATGCTAAAACCTCTTCAACATCATGTTCGTCAGCTTCCACAAGCCAAACTCATTTTGTCCTTACTTCGTTCACCACGATCGAAACGCTTAATTATGTCTAGTTTTACTGTAAGTGTAACACCCTTACGAGCTCTTTCAGGCTTTTCCGATACCTTAGAACTCATCTTGCAAACGGCTGCTCACAGGCACATGTTAAAGCAAAGCAGTTCCGAATCCTGGGGAGAGCGGCTGCTTGGGGCGCGCTGCCTTTTATCGCGCGCTGAATTTTTTTTTCGTAACAGTGAAAACACCTTCTGAAAGCGAAAACAGGGTACTAATGTAGGTCTTTCATAACAGTGAGGTTTTGTAAAGCAAATGTTCGAAAAGTGGGGGACACCTGTATTCGGTAGGTTTCAATGAGACCCCCATCATTCTTCTAAATTCCAGCAAGTACAGGCCCAGAGCCTTTCACATGTTAACTTGGGAGCATTCTCATGAACCTACTCTGTACCCTCTCCAATACCACTCCTTTCTTAGACCAAGGGGCCCAAAAGAGTTTTGCAGAACATCTCCAAGGGCATTTGTGTATAGAAAAAGAAGAGTATGCTTTAAAATACTGCACATCTCATCTTTTCCTCTCCTGCTCTCAGACAGAGGGTGATAATTAGTGCTGAGAGTGGAGTTTCATGCAAGATTCCCCAGTGAGGAAGGGACCTGGATTTGCAGAATCTCTGCTCTATTCATAGAGTAAACCGTTCCAAAACACAGTAACAATATATCACAAGACATGGGAGCAGAATTAGGCCATGCGGCCCATCGAGTCTGCTCTACCATTGCATCATGGCTGATTTATTTTCCCTCTCAACCTCAATTAAGGTGTAGAATTACTATTTTTCTTGTAGTTAACCTTTCCTATGCTTGCTTGTATTTTTATATGCAATCACCTGTATACATGTAATCGGTCAGTGAATTTTTCAGTAACTATGGTGCAGTTGCTTCTGTATTTTCCTACAAACTTCTTAGTTTTCAGTAGCAGATTCACTACTTGAATCTGGCTATGTTGTAGGTTAATTGTTATCACTGGAATTTTGTTATCTTTGTCTGGCAACCATAACAGCGTTTTCTTTTTCCTTCTTTGTTCTTTCAGCTCCTCTTGTTTGCTTTCTCCTCTAGTAACACTTAATGAAAGAATCGTAAGCAAGCAGTTTTATATCTCATTCTTTACTTCCAAATCACAAAAACATCAGGATCCGACAGTGCCCAATCTATAAAATGCTGCTGTCATTTTATTGCTATGTTCTGTCAAGCATTGTGGGCATGCTGTGTTGGCACCAAAGTGTGTGGCAACATTTGCCCTCAGCATGTTCTTAAGTGTGTTGGCTGTTAATGCAAACGACACATTTCACCGTATGCTTCGATACATCAGCCACAATGAAATGGTGGAGCACCCTCCACTGGCCAAATGGCCTAATTCTGCTCCTATATCTTATAATGGGATAAACCTGATCCTTGAACTAGTTTGTACACAGCAAGATCCCTAACACAACAATAAGACAAGCAACCAATTTCTTTTTTGGGGGGGATTATTAGGATGTGATAATGATGCGGAGTATGCAAGAAATACAAGTCCCCTTTTTGAACGATGCCAAGACATCCACCTGAACAAGAAGTTTGCCTGAATAGCTTCTTGAGAACTTATGAGTGCAAAAGGAAGCTCTCCAAGTACGCAGGACTGGTCAGCAACTGTCAGCAGGCTGGATGGACAGCAAGGTGTCTCCCAGTGGAGGTTGGTTGTAGGGGATTTGTAGCCCGTTCTTTAGTTAGAACTTTCAGCGTTTTGGGCATCGAGAGAGAGAGGAAGAGGAGAGCCATCCGCAGTACCACCGATGCAGCAGAGAAGGCCTCAAGAGGGGAGCCATGGAGTCATAAGTAGCCAGCCATCTGGGGTCTGATCAGCCCCAGCTGGGTCACCTGGAGCAGGCTGTATGATGTTGAAAGACCCGAAACACCCGATGATTCCAGGAACATCACTGAAGATGTGTCCAGAAGCATCAATAGCTGTATGTACACAGTCGGCTACAGCAGCTGTCCAACTGAGACAGGACAGATAACTTAATTGACCCAGCAGTACCTGTGTGATGTTGTATGGCACTTCCTGAGGCAGATACTCCAGTAACCGTTCCCGTATCAGGTTACAGCAGATCTCCTGGGGTGACTGATCGGTGACGACATCGCTGTGGTAATCCCACTGCCCTGGCTGGGCCTTTGACACAAGGTAATGCTGAAAACCAAGAGAAATCAATGTGTATGATCCCAGAATGCTTTCAGGGATTGCAAATATCAGTGAATTAAATAACCAGATTTTCTTCAACACAGCAGAAAGGATCAGATTTATTTACCATTTACACTCAGTGACCACTTTATTTATTAAGTACAACAGCGGAATCCTCAAGGTTCTGCTACTGCAGCCCATCCATTTCAAGGTTCACTGTGTTGCGCATTGAGATCCCCTTCTGCACACCGCTGTTTTAACAAGTGAATACCTGAGCTGTTGTCAGCTTCAAAGTGAATTTATTATCAAAGTACATACGTCACCATATAAGACCCTGAGATTCACTTTTTTTGCGGGCATACTTCCGTGACGGACGGGGTTGTATCCGTTACTTTTTGTAGGATTTTCTGATCAAGGGCCAGTGAATATACTCTCCATTCCCACCTATAGAAGTTTAAGATGTCACAAACTCCTAAGGAAATAGAGTCACTGCCCTGCCTTCCTCGTAATTGAAATTATGAGCTGGGCCCAGGACAGGTCCTCCGAAATGATAACATTGAGGAACTTAAAGTTGTTGACCCTCTCCACCTTGAACCGGTCTGGCAATTCTCTCATTAGCAAAGCACTTCCATCCACAGAACTGCCACGCACTGGATTTTTTTTTGTTTTTTGCACCACTCTTTATAAACTCTAGAAACTGTTGTGTGTGTGAAAATCCGAGGAGATCAGCAGTGTCTGAAATACTCAAACCACTCCATCTGGGACCAACAATCATTCCACGGTCAAAGCACATGATTGGTTGATTAGCTGTTTGCATGAATGAACAGGTGTACATAATAAAATGGCCACTGAGCGTACATTTATATGTATTTGGAATTTGCTGTGGTGTGCTGGTCAGGGCACGACATGCAACAAAAATCAACATTCAACAATTATACAGATTAAATAATTATATAAAAAATAAATTTAGTGTTTAAAGTACGGATATGGAATAGAATGTGCATAAGTACATAAATGTTATCGATATTTATGCCATTTATGTATGTTTTTAAATATTTGCTCCTTAAACCACTTATTCTGTCTGCTTCATTCTCCTTCCAGATGAAGTATTTTAAAAAAATGTTTCCATTATTTGAAATCTTTGCCACAGTGAATTATTCGATTCAAATCAACTCACTTTCACTGTTTGAGCTGGAGAAACAATTTAAGAGCAGAAGATCTGGAGCAAATACCTCCACAGGTATTCTACTGAAACCCATCGCAAACGCACGAAGCTCCAATCACCTAAGATAGGCCTTTGGGTAAAGATTTTATCGGCAGTAACATAACTACACAAAACCCAATTTTTTTGTAAACAACATAACTTTACCCCCTTTCTACAGCAGTTGCCTTGTTAAAAGCCTCCTGTCCATCAGAATCAGAATTGTAATCACTGACTGAATGACATGAATCTTGTTTTGTGGCAGCAGGAAATAAAATTACAAATGTAAATAAATGGTACAAAATCAATAATGAGGTGGTGTTCGTGGGTTCATTATTTTAAGTTACGTATCTATACATATAATTCTGTTACATCGGGCAGCACAGTAGTGTAGTAGTTAGCACTGTCTGTAATTAGATTGTACGTTCTCCCTCTGACTGCAAGAGTTTCCTCCGGGTGCTCCAGTTTCCTCCTACATTCCAAAGACATACGGGTTAGTAGTTTAATTGATCACATGGGTGTAATTGGGCTGCACAGGCTCGTTGGGCTTGAAAATCCTGTTACTGTGTTCCATTTCTAAATAGGGCAGTAACAGCAGCCTAATGGTTAGCACAACGCTTTACAGTACGAGCGACCCGGGTTCAATTCCCACCGCTGTGTGCAAGGAGTCTCACGTCCTCACGGTGACTGAGTGAGTTCCCTCCGTGTGCTCCTGTTTCCTCTCACAGTCCTAAGATGCACCGATTAATTAGTCATTGTAAATTGTCCCGTGATTAAGCTACGATTAAGTTGGGGAGTTTCTGGGCGACATGGATTGAAGGACCAGAAGGGCCTGTTCCACACTGTATCTCAATAAGTGAATTAAATCAGTCAATAAATAATAACTAAAACTCTAAAGACTAAATAAAACTAAATAAATAAATAAATAAAATGTTAGGTTCATTACATGACATTTTATTATTTTTACCTCTCATATACCCACTGAGTTCCCTGAATTGTCCATTTTACTTGCTTTCAATCCTGTGTTATATGGGAAAGGAGAAGTCATCACAATCAGGCTTATTATCACTGACAAATATTGTGAAATTTGATCACATGGATGTAACTGGGCCGCACAAGCTCAGTCCCATTATCATGTTGTATCCATGAATAAAAACTAAATAAAATTATGATGTTACATTACATTATGTTTTATTATTTTAGCCCTTTCTGTCACGCTTGGTCACTCTTGAGGCAGTGTCCAGAGGAAAGCAGCCTTGCACACTCACCCGTAAAGTATCCACTTCCTCGCCATTGACAGCAGAAAGCATGAACACCTCCTTGAAGTGAGGCCAGCCCAGTCGGTTTTTCCAGTTCTCAGAGGTGCCGTGTGGAGGAGCAGATGCTTGCTGCTGAGCAGTTTCTGTGCCCACTGGCTGATATATGCTGTTGTTACTGTCACTAGATATTTCCAAACCATGTAGATCTCCTTGTGAGTGGGGGCTGTGTGTTTCCTCGGACACATCCACAGTGCTGTCCTGATTTCTTGCCTGTTTGACAGGCATGCCTCCTGCTTCACCAGTTCTCTCTCTCCCAATAGGCTGTGGCAGTGAGTTGTACCGTGGCTTTACCTTCAGTTTCTTGTTGTTCACTACTCCTTCTGTCAGCTTGATTGTCAAATCCAGGAGGAGGCCTTTGCTCTTTAACAGGTCCACCTAGAACCAAGAGACAGAAGGATGGCTGAAGCGTTTGTCGTTGTTCTGGTAAAAAAATATCATTTCTTCAATTTAGTGAGCTCTCTCTATTTATGATGAAATTACCCTAGGACCATGCACAGCATCTTAAGGGCCCCTCACCAACGGAAAAAAAAAAATCATGCATGCACGTAGATCACCTTGCACAATCACAGGATGTTCAAAAGTGGGAAACACTTTTGAAGTGTAGCTACTGTTGTAAGTTAGGACATGCAATACTTGTGTGCAACAATCTCATAAATTGCAAAAGATAACTGATTTCTTTTTTGTGTGGTAGAGGGATAAATCAAATTCAGGATAACGAGTAACGCTGCTTCATTTGGCTGTATTTATGATCAAATGACAATTAAACTTCAACTTGAACTTGAATGCACCTTGAGCAATGCTCATGAGAAGCACCTGTAGAATCTCCTATGTTTATAGGTAGCATTAGCCTGCTTGTGCTTAAGCAGGATTCAAACCCACAATCTAACCCAGAGACAAGTATTACCTACTGACTCTTGGTATGTAAAAACAGCGCTACTGACTTTACCAGAACATTAAGTTCCCAAGTTATTTCCTTCTGGAACAGAGGTCCAGCTTCATGTAACAGTGACAAGCCTAGTAACAAGAAGATAATGTCAGCTTCTTACTGCCTACCTTATTCAGGGCGAGAACTGCCGGAATCTGGGGATTTTGAGAAAGACATTTCATCACTTCAGTATGTAGCTTGTTGCGAGTCCAGTGGTCAGATACATCGACCAAAACAAGCACTAGGAAGAAAAACACAACACATGAAGCAATTCAGGCATAGCCTGCAGATATTGGTACAGGTTGGAAGCCGAACGTCTGCCAGTCCAGGGCTTGTGCCGAGGATTAGAGGTCAGAGGCCAGGAGGTGGCCTGTCCTGGAGTCAGAGGCCCTGATTTGTGCATGGGTAGGAAAGAGGCTTGTTTTGCTGTTGTTGTTCTGTTGAACACTGTGGGCATGCTATGTTGGCACTGGAGTTTTTTTTTTAACGACACTTGCGGCAGCCCCTAGTACATCCTTAGGTTCTGTTGGTTGTTAATATAAATATTGCATTTCGCTGTATATTAACTTTATTTGTCAGATGCACATCATAAGATTGAAACATACAGTGAAACATGTTGCCTGAATCAAATCAAATCAGCGAAGATTGTGCTGGGCAGTTCACAAGTGTCACCACGTTTCCAGCACCAACATAGCATGCCCACAACTCACCAACCTTAACTGCACGTCTTTGGAATATGGTAGGAAACTGGTGCACCCAGAGGAAACCCATGTGGTCATGGGGAGAACGTACAAACTCCTTGCATGCATCGTGGGAATTAAACTCCGATTGGTGTTTGCTGCCACAGTAATAAAGTTACATTAACCGTAACAGTACCAAGCACCTCAAATGTGATAAATAAAACTAATCTAATGAAAGGTAATGGTTGGGGCTAAGCTAAACCACTCACCCAGGTCTGCTGCTTTTACCGAGTGCCAGGGATCAACCAGCAGTGACTTCTCCAAATTGTGCCTGGCAAGAAAGGAACAGTTAAATTGTTAAAAACAACTGATGTACACAGGCCTCAGAAAGAGGAAAATGTGACGAAAGTAAACAAAACCTTTTCACTTTGGTGGGAGAAATGAGTCCAGGAGTATCAAGGAGAACCTGTAGAAAGAGAGTGAGAGGAGGTCAGAAACAGCACCAGAATGAGCAATGATATGCACCTACACAGACCCTACCAAAAAGAAACACCTCGCAGGGAAATCAAATGCAGATCAGGAACTGAAAGGGAAAAGGAGGTGGTATCAATGCCTCATTTGAAAGGTGGTGTACAACAGTGGAAGGGGGAAAGTGATCAGATAATTAGGATCAGCGGGGTTGTTAAGCTAGTTTTCTGTTACAAACATGCTATTTGAAAACTGACATCCATTGGTGGGGAAAAAAGGTGCTGAGGTAATTTGTATTTTCCTTCTGAGGTAGGAACTAAGGTAGGTTTTAAAAGGCAGTAGATTAGGTTTAAGACTTCAAATTTATTTATTGCATGTACATTGAAACATACAGTGAAATGCACTGTTTGCGTTCACAATTGTTAAGCAATTACAGCATGCAAACTGGGTACAAATTGGATACAACAGGAATTCTGCAGATGCTAGAAATTAAATTGGATGATCAACACTTACTTAAGAATGAAGCCAGGGAAGAATGAGGTACATCTCAATGACAAAAGGATATGGAAAAAATAAACAGGTGTGAGGCCTTCAGGAGTGGTGAGTAAAGCAAAGAATGAGTCAGAGATGGAGACAATTCCTTAAAAGGGCAAGAAATGAGAACCTGAACAAACATATGTAAAATCTATGATTTACTTTGTCTTGGCACAGAGTACGGATAATAGGGGCCTCATTTATACTCACTAAGGAGAAGGGGTGGCATGGTAATGTGAGGAGGAGGTAGAGTACACAGCAGTTTGTGCAATGCTTTACAAAGACAGTGATTAAGATTCAATTCCCGCCACTGTCTGTAAAAAGTTTGTAGGTTCTGCCCACAACCACTTGGGTTTTCTCCAGGTGATTCGGTTTCCTCCCACATTCTAAAGACACATGGGTGAGTAAGTTGTGGGCATGCTAAGCTGGCGCCAGAAGCATGGCGACACTTGTGGGCTGCCCCCAGCACATCCTCAGACTGCGTTGGTTATTGACACATTTCAGTGTGTTTCGATGTACATGAGACAAATGTAACTAATGTTAATACTAGATCTTAATCTTACATGGAAGATAAATTCATATGATAACCTGGAGCTGGTTAGTATTGAGGAGGAGGAGGAGGTTGCTATCAGGA
Source organism: Mobula hypostoma (assembly GCF_963921235.1). Taxonomy (NCBI): domain Eukaryota; kingdom Metazoa; phylum Chordata; class Chondrichthyes; order Myliobatiformes; family Myliobatidae; genus Mobula; species Mobula hypostoma. Next base: position 4,806,650 of record NC_086119.1, on the reverse strand, counting down.
GAAGTACAATACTGTGCAAAAGTCGTAGGCGCCCTAAATTTTTCTAATTTGGTTTTAGATGGTACGGCCTCCACAGAGCCCTGATCGCAACATCATCAAGGGTATCTGGGATTACCCAGAGACCGAAGCAAGTGAAACAGCCTAAGTCTGCAGAAGAACTGTGGCAAGTTCTCCAAGATGCTTGGAACAACCACCAGCTGATTTTCTTATAAAACTGCACAATAGTGTACCTAAGAGAATTGACACAGTTTAAAAATTTTGATATTTAGAAAACTTTTCATTTAACACACATAAAAGTTGCTGGTGAACGCAGCAGGCCAGGCAGCATCTCTAGGAAGAGGTGCAGTCGACGTTTCAGGCCGAGACCCTTCGTCAGGACTAACTGGTTAGTAGTTAGTCCTGACGAAGGGTCTCGGCCTGAAACGTCGACTGCACCTCTTCCTAGAGATGCTGCCTGGCCTGCTGCGTTCACCAGCAACTTTTATGTGTGTTGCTTGAATTTCCAGCATCTGCAGAATTCCTGTTGTAAACTTTTCATTTTATTATTTTTGAAAGGATCTTCGCTCTACACAATCTTTTTTTCACATGTGCCCAGGTCTTTTGCACAGTACTGTATAATGGTTGATAAATCCCAGGGTCAAATGAGAAGTACTTAAAGTTGTTATGGGAAGTGAGAGAAGAGATAGCTAGGGCCCCGATAGATATTTTCTTTAGCCAAAAGTAAGATCCCAGAAAACTGGGGAGGGTGGTAGAACAGTCCATTTCTGTGCTGTACTCCTCTGATTATGTGATGACTCACCATTTCACTTTGTGAAAGTGGTTTTTCGAAAACTTGTGCGAAGTGGGCTGGACACACGATCTAGTATTTCCTTTACTGCCATTGTCAATATCCTCCTGACATTTACTTTCTAAGACTGCAGGTTGGTGAAGAGCCATTCTGCAGCAAGAGCTACCAGACTCAGCACAGAACAGAGGATCGGGACCTCACAGAATCTGTGCTGTATAACTCTATGAACTATGAGGAAGCAACCAGGTTCACTAATGACCATGAAACAAAGTGGAGCTTGGGTCGTTGAAAAGTTTTTTAAAAATAACGAAGGAAACCTGAGCGAGAACTCCTTCACTCAGAGGCTGGTGAGTGTGTGCAACAAGCTGCCAGTGGAAGTGGTGGAACAGGTTCGATTTCAACATTTAAGGGATGTTTGGATAAGTACACGGGTGAGAGGGGTACGGACGGCTATGGCCAGGGTGCACGTCGACCGGACTAGGCAGAATAACAGTTTGGCAAGGACCACTGAGCACATCTACAAGGAGTGGTGCCACAGGAAAGCAACATCCATCATCAAGGACCCCTACCATCCAGGCCATCTCTCTGCTGCCATCAGGAAGGTGGTACAGGTCCTCAGGACCCACACCACCAGATTCAGGAACAGTTATTACCCCTCAAACATCAGGCTCTTGAACCAGATGGGATAACCTCACTCACCCCAACACTGAATTCTTCCCACAACCTATGGACTCACTTTCAGGAACTCTTCAGGTCAAGATCTCAATATTCATCGTTTTTCTCATATTTGCACCATTTGTTGTTTTTTACATGTTGGTTGGTTGTCCACCTTGTTGTGTGCATTGATTCTACTGTATTTCTTTGTACTTACTGTGAATGCTCACAAGAAAACTACCTCAGGGTTGTACATGGTGATATATATGTACTTTGATAATAAATTTACTTTCAACTTTTGAACTAGATGCGCCGAAAGGCTGTAGTGTTCTGACTCGAAATATTTCAAAGGCAGTCACATACTATTTGGGTCTCTCCTTCCGTGATGACTCCCTGAGCTCGACACCGTGTCGTGTGGACCTTGCTCGAAACCGGAAAGACCTGCAACACAACAAGCAGATAAGCATGTTACATTGAAGCTGAACTAAAGCTGAGGAAAGCTTTTCAGCAGTTACTGTTTAAAGCAGGAAGACAAAGGTAATTTCATACAACAATTCATCCAGCTGCCTAATTCTCCACAAACACATTTCAGCTTCAGAAATTGTAGGTATTCCATGGAAAATGTATGTAAATGTTTTTGGTCCTTTATCTAAGAAAGGATGTGCTGGAATTGAAGGGAGTCCAGGGGAGGTTCATGAGGCTTAACATACGAGGAGTGTTTGATGGCTCTGGGTCTGTATACGGTGGAATTTGTAAGAATATGGGGAAATCTGATTGAAGCCTACTGAATTTTAAAAAGCCTAGAGAGAAACACACAATAATGCTTGAGGAACTCAGCATATCAGGCTGAGTGAGGCTATACAGACAAATAAACAGACAACATTTCAGGCTTTGACCCTTCATCAAGCCTAGATAGCAGACATCTCACTTCCCCCGGAAGTTCTGGGAGTCTCCTGCATATTAATAGTGGCTCCCTGATGCCCGCAAATTATATACAATATCACAGAAATCAATTTTTTTGAGAGCGAGCGAGAGAAAGCAAGTGAGAGCGTGAGAGCGAGCAAGCGAGAGAGTGAGAGAGAACGCAAGCGAGAGCGTGCCATGGCAGAGTGTTCCAAAAAAAAAGAAAATATAAAATGTACGTCACCCCAGACTACACTAAAGTGTACCCCTGCCTGATAGGGGTCAAAAATAATGACAGTGTTGCTCGCTGCACTGTTTGCAACAGTGACTTTTCTATTGCCCATGGTGGGTTAAGACTGTAAAAGACATGTTGAGGTGAGTTTAACAGGTGTCATTTGTTCATTAGCATAGCTAACGTTATTTAAACTAGCTGGCTAGCTGCTAAGGAGCTACTCTATTTCAGACATCCCACCTCTCCCGGAAGTCTCCCGCAAATTGATGGTGCTACCTCCCTGAAATCAGTTTTTGCAGGGTGGGATGTCTGAGATAGAGTGGGCGTGGAGAGAGAGGATGTTTCCAATAGTGGCAGAACTAGGACCAAATGGCACAGTCTCAGAATAGAAAGGCATCCCAGTAGAACAGAGATGAGGAGGAATTTCTTTGGTCAGTGGATAGTGAATCTGTGGAATTCATTGCATAGAGAGCTGTGGAGGTCAAGTCATTTGGTATAATTAAAGTGAAAGTTGATAGGCTCCTGATTAGTAAGAGCATCAAAGATCACAGGGAGAAGGCAGGAGAATGGAGTTAACAGGAAAAACAAATCAGCCATGATCAAATGGCAGAACAGACTCGCTGGACCAAATGTCCCCATTATTATTTTACTCTTCTCTTTATTTTTGAGGTGCTACGGTAGTGTAATGGTTAGCACGACACTATTACAGCTCTGGGCAGCAGAGTTTGGAGGTGAATTCCCACTCCATCTGTAAGGAGTTCGTACACTCATCCCCATGAGTGTGTGATTCCCCACCAGGTGCTCCAGTTTCCTCCCACATTCCATAGACCTTCTGGCTAATAGGTCATTGTGAATTGTCCTGTGATTAGGTTAGGGTTAGATATGTAGGTTGCTGGGTGGTGTGACTCATTGGGTCATAAAGGTCCATTGTGTACTGCATTTCTAAATAAAATAAATAAATATGCCATGTCTTAGAGACTACAGGGAAGGGAAGGGTGGTGGAGTTTGCAGAAAGGAGGAGGACCTTAAGCAATTTTCAGAAAAGTTCCCCAGATAAAATCAGAAGGCTTCGATCCATCCACAAAACGGTGTTAGGTTTACCTTCCTACGTAGAAGCTGATTTGACAGAGTGGATTTTCCAGCATTGGGAGCACCGATAATTGCAACTCTCAGCACTTGTGGGTTTGGTGGCTGGTCTGGCTGATGGTGGAGGAGGCTCCCCTGCTCGTCTGTGGGAGAGAAGCACAAGTTTAGCCTCGCGTTGAGTAAAGGTGAAGTATGGAGCATACAGTCGGATGCCGATAACCAGAAAAGGTTTGCACCCACCTGCTGCATTCAGATCTGGGTACTGGGCTCTGACTAATATGGCCAGGTTGTGCATATTGTCTAAAATTATTCTGGTGGGTCAGTTATATAAACTTACTTAAGTTTGGAAAGTTGAGGTGTGATGTAAAGCATAGGTGTTGGCAGTCGTTTTTGACTTTTTCAAACAGAAGCAGTAAATTTATATTGTGCCATCTCACCAACAGTGTTGGACATTGAAATAAAGACAGCTCAGTCATGGAATAGGTTTATTGTCACATGTCCCAAGATACAGTGAAAAACTTGTCTTGCATACTGTTCATAGAGAGCAAATCATTACTCAAAGATTTAAAGGAGATTAGTTTTATTTGTCACATATACATCGAAATGTACAGTGAAAAGTGTTGTTTGTGTCAATGACCAACAAGAGTCTGAGGATGTGCAGGGGGCAGTCCACAAGCCTTGCCACGCTTCTGGTGTCAACATATTTAGCCCACAGCTCACTAACCCTACCCTGCACATCTTTGAAATGTCAGAGGAAACTGGAGTACCCAAAGGAAATATATGAATGATGGGGAGCAAGTATAAATGCCTTACAGACAACAGCAGCAATTGAACTGAGACTGGTGGTAGCTGGAACTGTACAGCATTGTGCTAACCACTACACTAAACTGCTGCCCGTTGCGTATTAAGATCGAACAAAAACAATGCAGAATACGTGTAAAAGCTCCGGCTAGCACTGCATCACTGGTGATATGCAAAATTTCACTCGTCTCCTGAAGAAGTAGAGGCATTAGAATCATACAGTCATAGTCATACAACACAGAAACAGGCCCATCTAGTCCAAACTATAAATCTGCCTAGACCCATCAAACTGCGCCTAGATCATAACCCTCTGTACCCCTCCGTTCCCCTCCCATCCATGTATTTATCCATGAACTGGTTCCACTTTCACCTAACCTCTGGAATAAGCCTGCTTGCATTTACTGTAGCTATACAACTCAAGACTTTGTATACCTCTATCAAATCTACCCCCAATCTTCTACACCCTAAGGAATAAAGTCCTAAACTATTGAAACTTCCCCTTTAACTCATGTCCACAAGTCCTAGCAACACTCTTGTAAACTTTCTCTGGTCACTTTCAATCTTGGGACATCTTTCCTGTAGGTAGGTGACCAAAACTGGACACAACACTCCAAATTAGGCCTCACCAACATCTTATACAATTTCAATGTAACCTCCCAACTCCTTTACTAAATATTTTGATTTATGAAGGCCAATATGCATTTCTTTACGACCCTATCTACCTGTGATGCCACTTTCAAGGAATTTTGAACCTGTATTCCCAGATCGCTCCGTTCTACCGCACTCCTCAGAGCCCTACCGCTCACTGCACAAGTTCAACCCTGATTTTCCCAAGTGCAACACTTGTCTGCATTAAATTCCATAAGACCATAAGACATAGGAGCAGAATTAGGCCATTCAGCCCATCAGGTCTTCTCTGCCATTCCATCATAGCTGATGTATTATCCCTCTCTTTCCAAGAACACATCAACCTCCGCTTTAAGTATACTCAATAACTTGGCCTCCACTACAGGCGTCTGTGGCAATGAATTCCAGATTCACTACATTTTGGCTAAAAATAAATTCCTCTACTATGTTCTCGGGTCCCTCTATTCTGAGGCTGTGCCCTCTGATGTTAGATTTACCCACTACAGGAAACATCCTCTCCACATCCACTGTACCTAGGCCTTTCAATATTCGATAGGTTGCAATGACATTTCCTCCCCTCATTCTTCTAAACTCCAGCCGCTACAAACCCAGAGCCATCAAACACTCCTCACATGTTAACCCTTTCAATCCTGGGATCATTCTCTTGAACCTCTTCCGCACACTCTCCAATGCCAGCACATATTTTCTTAGATATGGGGCCCAAAACTGCTCACAATACTCAGATGCAGTCAGACCAATGCCTTATAAAGCCTCAGCAATACATCCTTGCTTTTATATTCTAGTCCTCTTGAAATTAATGCTAACATTGCACTAGCCAGCCTTACCACTGACTCAACCTGCAAGTTAACCTTCAGGGAACCTTGCACAAGAACTCCCTTTGCACCTTGGATTTTTGAACTTTCTCCCAGTTTAAAAAAAGTCTACGCCTTTATTCTTTCTACCAAAGTACATGACCGCAGATTTCCCAACAATATATTCCATCTGCCACTTCTTTGCCCATTCTCCTAATCGGCCTGCCCTTCTGTAGACTCCCTGCTTCCTCGACATTACCTGCCCCTCTATCTACCCTCGTATTATCCAAACTTGGGCATGAAGCCACCAATCCCATCATCCAAACCTCTGACATATAACGTGAAAAGAAGCGGTCCCAACACTGACCCCTGCGGAACATCACTCGTCAACAGCAGCCGAACAGAGATGGCCCCCTTTATTCGCACTCTTTGCCTCCTGCCAGTCAGCCTATCTTCTATCCATGCTGGTATCCCTCCTGTAATATCACTGGCTCGCATTTTGTTAGGCAGCTTCATACGAAACACTTTGTCAAAGGCCTTCTGAAAATCCAGGTAAACAATATACACTCACCCTCCTTTGTCTACCTTGCCTATTATTTCCTCAAAGAATTCCAACAGATTTGTTGGTCAAAATTTCCCCTCAAGGAAACCCTGCTGACTTTGGCCTATTTTCTCATGTGCCTCCAACTACTTTAACGTTTCATCCTTAATAATGGACTCCAGGGCCAGCTGGTGGCGCAACGACATCGGCGCCAGACCCGGGAGCGGAGGTTCCCAGGTTCGAAACCAGTCAGGTCTGCCCCCCGAGTACGCTTTCCATCCTTGCCGGGTTGAGTGTCGAGATCGCAACTCGACCTCGTAAAATAAAAAAAGGGGAAAATACTGCGAAACTGTCTGTGTGAGGAGTGGCACATCACACAGTCTCTCTCTCGCTCCGCGCCTTGTAAAAGCATGAAAAAGATCACGAACTCACGCACACGCAAAGATGTGCACGCACGCAGGTACACGCCAAAAAATAAATAAATAAATGGACTCCAACATCTTTCCAATCCCTGAAGTCAGGCTAACTGGCCTACAATTTCCTTTCTTCTGCCTCCTTCCCTTCTTAAAAAATGCAGTGACACTTGTAATTTTCTGGATCTCCGGAACCATTTCAGAATCTAGTGATTCTTGAAAGATCATTACTAATGCCTCCACCATCTCTTCAGTTGGCAAATCTTGCTCTATTACATTGTGTAAAGCCAATACAGACTTAAAAAGACTACTAGCTGTAATAGCTGCGAGAGGTGGTTCAACTAAGTACTGAAGGGTTGACTATGTTTGAACTGCTGATATTTCAGTTTTTAATTTTTAGCTTTTCATGCTTTACAATTTTCACTGTATAGGAGCATATGATTCACAAATAAAAAAAATCTCAGTTAAATTGGTCAAAATCCCTGGTTGTAATACTCATTTATGTGAGCAAAGGTTTGGGGACCGAATACTTTTACAAGGCACTGTATGTGTGAAGAGGTATCCTGAGGCATAAACTGTGCCTATATCAGCCTCCTTGCTGGGCCCAACACATTGACGCAATGGCAAAGAAAGCACATCTGTGGCTATATTTCATGAGGAGATTTGGTATGTCACCAAAGACTGGCTTAATTTTTACAGATGTGAAACTGGAGAGCAATCTAACTGTTTGCATCACTGTCTGGTATGGAGAAGCCACTACACAGGATTGAAAAAAAGCCACAGAGGATTGCATACTTAGCCAGCTCCATTATGAGCACCAGCCTCCTCACCATTGAGGACATCTTCAAAAGGGAACGCCTCAAAAAGGCAGTACGTATGATTAAGGACCCTAACCACCCAGAACATGCCTCCTTATTATTGCTACCATCAGGGAGGCAGAACAAGACCCTGAAAATGCACACCCAACGTTTTAGGAACAGCTTCTTTCCCTCCACCATCAGCTTTCTGAACAGTCTATAAACTTAACCCTGGAACATTTGGACAGGGAAGATGCATACATCAAGATGCTCTTTATCAATTACAGCGCAGCATTCAATACTATCATCCCCTCAAAACTAATCAATAAGCTTCAAGACCTTGGCCTCAATACCTCCTTGCGCATCTGGATCCCCAATTTCCTCATCTCCACACCCCAGTCAGTTCCAATTGGCAACAACATCTCCTCCACAATCTCCATCAGTACAGGTACAACACAAGGTGTGTGCTTAGTAAACCTGCTCTACTCATTTTATACTTATGACTGTAAGGCTAAGCCCAGCTCCAATGCCATAGTTAGGCTTGCTGACGACACCACAATTGTTGGTCAAATCAAATTATGGTAATGAATCAGCATGTAGGAGGGAGATTGAAAATCTGACCTGGTGGTGCCAAAACAACAACCTCTTCCTCAATGTCAGCAAAACGAAGGAGCTTATTATTGACTTCAGGAAGTGGAAACTGGAGGTCCATGAGCCTGTCGTCATTGGGGGGGATCAGCGGTGGAGAGGGTCAACAACTTTAAATTCCTCGGTGTTATCACTTCAGAGGATCTGTCCTGGACCCAGGACGCAAGTGCCATTATGAGAAAAGCACAGCAGTGCCTCAACTTCTGAAGAAGTTTGCAAAATTTGGTATGTCATCTAAAAATTTGACAAACTTCTACAGATATGTGGTAAAAGTATATTCACTGTTTGCATCACAGCCTGGTATAGAAACACCAATGCCCTTGAATGGAAAATCCGAGAAAACGTAGTGGATACAACACAGTCCATCGCAGGTAAAATCCTCTCCACTATTGAGCACATCTACACATAGCATGTCACAGAAAAGCAGCATCCATAATCTAGAACATCCACCACCCAGACCATGCTCTTTTCTCGCTGCTGCCGTCAGAAATAAGGTACAGGAGCCTCAGAACTCACACCAACAGGTTCAGGAACAGTTACCACCTCAACCATCAGGCTCTTGAACCAGTGGGGATAACTTCACTTGTCCCCATCAATAAAATGTTCCCACAACAGATGGACTCACTTTCAAGTATTCCTCATCTTATGCCCTCGCTATTTATTGCTTATTTATTTATTATTTTCTTCTTTTTGTATTTGCAGCTTGTTGTCTTTTGCACAGTGGTTGAGTGCCCAAGTTGATGGGGGTCCTATAATGGTTATTGTTCTCTTATGGATTTATTGAGTATGCCCACAAGAAAATGAATCTCAGGTTTGTATATGGCGACATCCCAACTAAATAGACTTTGAACCTTGATTCTGATTCTATCTCTACGTATTTATCAAAGCCTGAGTATTCTCAGATCCATGATCATAGTCACAGGTCAATTACTCAACTTTGAAAGAATCCTGGCTTCTAACAAAACCTACCTTTACTGATGGAAACAGCAGGAGGGTACTGGCCGATGAGATTCTCAGTCACTGGTTTCTCGACACCCAAGATTTCTCCCAAAGCTGAGTTACTTCCATAGTAACTTCCTGGTAAACAGATGACCCTGTGAAATGAGTCATTTGCTAGAAAGGCACCTGCTAAAAAAACACACATCATCATTACTTTCACAATGGCAAATCTTATTGCGAAGAATTACACAGCAGATACCTCTCAAATCAAAATAACACAACTTAGGTGTGAGGCTTCCAAAAATTGCAACATATGCATTGTTGGATATTTAATTTTTATCTGATTAACAGGCTCAATGGCTTACTTTATCCTGGCATCACAATTCATACATTGTGATTCAAAGGAGTTGGTTAATTCCATACTTAGGGTAGCGGGGTGGAGATGTCTCTATAAAGGAGATACAAGACGCTCCTTCCCTCCATTGGCCTGCAGGGCCACCTTGGGCAAGGAGTAGCACCTGCTTAGCAAACTCCTCTCCCCTATCGGGGTCGCATGAAGCCATAGCAGCAGGTTGTGGATGGTCACATGAGCGGCTGGTGCAGATCACAAATCCTGGTTATATGACCTCAGACGTCAGGCAGACGATCTCTGAAGAGTATTGATAATGACTGGGGCCACCTGTCTTGTAAACACACTGCCCAGAAGAGGCCAACAGCAAACTACTTCTGTAGAAAAATTTGCCAAGAACATAGTCATGGAGACCACCGTCGCCCAAGCTTTTGAAAGATTTAATCTTTGTACAAGTTTTCCCACAGCAAACAAAAAGGGTCATTTGAATTGAATTGACTTTATTTCGTACATCCTTCACATACTTGAGTAAAAATCTTTACGTCTCAATCTAAATGTGTAATATATAGTAATTTGTAATAAATAGTATGTACAACAGGACAGTCAATATAGCATAGAAATACAATTGTATCAGTGTGAACGAATCAGTCTGATGACCTGGTGGAAGAAGCTGTCCCAGAGCCTATTGCTGGCTTTAATGCTGCAGTACCGTTTCCCAGATCGTAGCAACTGGAACATTTTATGGAGTAGGCGCCTCACTGAGCCACTCTGCTGCCATCAGGTAGAAAGTACAAGAGCCTCAGGAACTTGCATCACCAGGTTGAAGAGCAGTTACTACCCAACCATCAGGCTCTTGATCAAAAGAGGATAACTACACTCATCTGTTAAGATGTCCCACAATCAATGATCTTACTTTAAGGTCGCTTTATCTTATTATTTCATGCTGTTGTTATTTATTGCCACGTTTTTTATATTTGCATTTGCAGTTTGTTGTCTTCTGTGCTGTTGCTCTTTCATTGATGCTGTTTACAGTTACTCTTCTATGGATCTGCTGAGTATGCCCACAGAAAAAGAATCTCAGTGTTGTATGTGCCGATGTGTCCTCTGATAATAAATGTTACTTTGAATTTCAAAGCTCCAAAACAAAGGCAATTTTCTGCGATAATCAGTGCACTTTCTCAAGACAATTCCTCTATTTCCAAAAACAGAAAATTTAAAACAGCAGAAATCAGTTGATGAAAGTGAAAGGAACTTTTAAGGCAATTGTTAAGTGCTGATTTCAAATCAAAAAGGCCTACTTTGTTTCCAGCAATCTGTAAACCTAGAACAGTACAGTCCATAATTGTGTAATATTTTAGGCTAAAAACTTTTTTTTGGGGGGGGGAACTTTCTGCACATAATTTGCTTTGAATCTCCATCTTTGAAGTCATGAGCATCAGCTGTAAGAGTGCCTATTATCCCTCATTAAGAATTTTTAAACATTTAATTTCTGCATCACAGAATTAGGAGTCCACGTTTGAACAGAGCTAGAACCAGCAGTCAGATCACTGAATATATTCACATAACAGACTGATTTTGATGAAAACTTGTAACAAAAATATTTGTGTGTGTTTTGATCAGTGACTCTGTCAAAATCAGAGTAAAACAGCACAGAATCGGATTCTTCAGCACAATGCACTCATGCTGACCAATTTTTCTGTGAATTAGTCCCATTTGCCTATGTCTGGTCCATATTTCTCTAAATTTTTCCATGAACTTGTCTAAACAATTTTTTTTAAATGTTGCTACCGCTAACACTTACTCAGGCAGCTTAATCCATATAAATACCACCCTCTGTGTAAAAGTAGTTACCACTTTTGTTCCCTTTAAATCTTTCCCCTCTCTCATTAAACCTATGCCCCCTAGTTTTCCTCTACCCTAATAATTCACCTTATTTACACCTTTCATGATTTTATAAACCTCCCTGAAGTCTCAGTCCCCTTTGCTTCACGAAAAACAGACCCGGTCTGTCCAGCCTCTCCTTATAACTCAAGCCTTCCTGGTAACATCTTACCAGGATTAGCCCATCACCATAAGAAGCAGTTCTCACAACAGGCTGAAGGAACTCAGCAGGTCGGGCAGCATCCGTGGAAAAGATCGGTCGACGTTTCGGGCCGGAACCCTTCATCAGGACTGTAGGGGGAGGGGGCAGAGGCCCTTTAAAGAAGGTGGGGGGGGGGAAGAAGGCTGGTAGGTTCCAGGTGAAAAACCAGTAAGGGGAAAGATAAAGAGGTGGGTGAAGGGAGGCAGAGAGGTGATAGGCAGGAAAGGTGAAGAAAGAATGGGAGAAAACACAATGGGTAGTAGAAGGAGGCGGAACCAAGAGGGAGGTGGTAGGCAGCTGGAGGAGGGGGCAGAGTGACATAGGGATAGGGGAAGGGAGGGGGAGGGAATTACTGGAAGTTGGAGAATTCTATGTTCATACCAAGGGGCTGGAGACTACCTATACGGTATATGAGGTGTTGCTCCTCCAACCTGAGTTTAGCCTCATCATGGCAGTAGAGGAGGCCATGTATGGACATATCCAAATGGGAATGGGAAGCAGAGGTTCTCCTCTACTGCCATGAGGCTAAACTCAGGTTGGAGGAGCAACACCTCGTATAACGTCTAGGTAGTCTCCAGCCCCTTGGTATGAACATAGAATTCTCCAATTTCCGGTAATTCGCTCCCCCTCCCTTCCCCTATCCCTATTTCTCTCTGCCCCCTCCCCCAGCTGCCTATCACCTCCCTCATGGTTCCACCTCCTTCTACTACCTATTGTGTTTTCCCCTATTCCTTCTTCACCTTTCCTGCTTATCACCTCCCTGCTTCCCCTGCCCCACCCGTTTATCTTTCGCCTTACTGGTTTTTCACTTGGAACCCACCAGCCGTCTCCTTCCCACCCCCCCCCACCTTCTTTATAGGGCCTCTGCCCCTTCCCTCTTCAGTCCTGATGAAGGGTTTCGGCCTGAAACGTTGACTGGTCCTTTCCACGGATGCTGCCCGACCTGCTGAGTTCCTCCAGCGTGTTGTGAGTGTTGCTTTGACCCCAGCTTCTGCAGATTATTTTGTGCATAAGAAGCAGTTCTCTGGAAGTTTCCAGCCTGTGTTACTAAGGAACCTTCATTTCCAAATCTCAGTGCCCCATTCCGGTGACTACCAGCGTCTTGCATTGCCGGCTTGCTCCGCTTATTTGGTGGAAACCAGTGAATGTTTCAGACAAGCGTTCTGTTCGGATTGGACCGACCGTGGTTAGTGGTTAGCACGCAGCCCAGGATGTGAGGCCGGGTTTTGGACCCTCGGGCTGCCTCCACACCCTGCGGACAAGGGTATGTAAGGCCACCACTGACCTGTTCCGCAGCTCCGCCTGCTCAGGTTGCCAAGCACCCGGAGGAGCGCCACCCCGCTCAACATTCCGGACTCCCCTCACCAAACCTTCCCCACAGACGCCATGATGGGGTCGCCATGCATTGTGGGAGCAAACCAGGAATGTTGGGATAGCTTGTTGGGCTCTGCAGCGCCACCCTCCCCCCCGGGCCGGGAGGACTCATTGTTGCTCAGTCTCATCACTGTTAAACTCCGAACCTACTGGGCAACGCGGATAAAGCTCGACCATTTCCAATTCCTCATCCAAATACAAGATAATCTGCATATGTTAGAAATCCAGAGCAACACACACACACACAAAATTCTGGAGGAACTCAGCAAGTCACAATTGGAGTATTGTGTCCAGTTCTGGTAGCCTCACTACAGGAAGGATGTGGAAGCATTGGAAAGGGTACAGAGGAGATTTACCAGAATGCTGCCTGGTTTAGAGAGTATGCATTATGATCAGAGATTAAGGGAGCTAGGGTTTTACTCTTTGGAGAGAAGGAGGATGAGAGGAGACATGATAGAGGTGTACAAGATAATAAGAGGAATAGATAGACTGGATAGCCAGCACCTCTTCCCCAGGGCACCACTGCTCAATACAAGAGGACATGGCTTTAAGGTAAGGGGTGGGAAGTTCAAGGGGGTTATTAGAGGAAGGTTTTTTACTCAGAGAGTGGTTGGTGTGTGGAATGCACTGCCTGAGTCAGTGGTGGAGGCAGATACACTCATGAAGTTTAAGAGACTACTAGACGAGTATATGGAGGAATTTAAGGTAGGGGCTTATATGGAAGGCAGGGTTTGAGGGTCGGCACAACATTGTGGGCTGAAGGGCCTGTAATGTGCTGTACTATTCTATGTTCTATGTTCTAAGTCAGGCAGCATTTGTAGAGGGCAGAAGCCAGAAGCATTCCAGTCCTGATGAAGCATCTCAGGCCAAAACATCAACTGTTTATTCACCTCCATGGATGGATGCTGCCTAACTTTCTGAGTTCCTCCTGCATTTTGTGCACAGTCAAAGCCTAGGTTATTGCTATATATGTATTTAGTGCAATGAAAATCTTACTTGCAGCAGCATCACAGGCACAGAACCTTTATAAAAACAACATTCACAACATGAAAAACATCAATTAAACTTACATTATACACAATTAAAATAAAAAGTCCATTTTATTCCAAACTGATCAAAATGGTCACAGTGTTGTTCTGTCATTTGGTTTAATAACTATATGGTTGAAGGGAAACTCTTGAACATGGTGATGTGGGATTTCAGACTTCAGTATCTCCTGCCCAATGGTAGCTGCGAGAAGATGCCCTTCCAGTGGTTCCCCTCTTATCCCTTCTCCTCACCTGCCTATCACCTCCCTTTGGTGACCCTCTTTCTTCCATGGTCCATTGTCCCCTCTTATCAGATTCCTCCTTCAGTCCTTTACCTCTTCCATCTATTCCCTCCCAGCTTCTTACTTCATCCCCTCTCCCCCACACACCCACCTTCCCCCTCACCTATCACCCGCCTACTTGTACTCTTTCCCCTTCCCCCACTTTTTTACTCTGGCTTCGTCACCCTTCCTTTCCACTGTGATGAAGGGCCTCAGCCCAAAACATTGACCATTTATTCCCTTCCCTAGAAGCTGCCTAACTTGCTGAATTCCTCTACCATTTTTGTAGACTAAGATTGATGGATAGATGGAGATGATTTTGCTTTGCTTTTAGTTTAGTTGCACGGTGGGTTTTTTTTTGGGTCTTTTTTTGGGTTTTTTTTTCTTTTCTCTATTGATATATATATATATAAAAATTAGTATATTATTATTTTACCATATTATTTTATGTTTAAATTGCACTGTTTGTATCAATTTTTTCTTCTGTATTAATATCTCCTGTAATTTCTAACAGTGTATTAGTGCCTTTATGGTTTACCCTTTGTATACTTATTCACTAAAAAGATTTAAAAAGAAAGAGATAATTCCTCATATGGGGTGGAGGAGGGGGAAGAGGCCAAAACTTGGACCAACCCAGGACTCAGGGAAATCTGCTTTAACCACATACTGACAGTAACGTTGAAGTCTTTGTAGTGAATAGTGGACATTCATTTCAAGAAAAGCTGGAACATCACAGGAGTGCAAAAGGAAGAGAAGGAAGTGATGATGGGATGAGATGATTTGGAAAGTACTGCAAAATCAAGATCTATTTGATCCATTGCACATTATAGATTGTAGCTTCTAGGTCAATAATTATATATAAATGGCCAAGAAACTATTCAACAAAATGGAACTGCTAGCGTCATACTGGAAAGTGGAAATTGTATACAACAGTTGAAGGGAACCTCCTGTACCTAATAGAGTGGCCACTGAGTGTATGTTCATGGTCTTGTGCAGCTGTAGCCCATCCACTTCAAGGTTTTTAAAAAGGCAAACATGAAATCTGCAGATGCTGGGATTTCAAGCAACACACATAAAAGTTGCTGGTGAATGCAGCAGGCCAGGCAGCATCTCTGGGAAGAGGTACAGTCGACGTTTCGGGCTGAGACCCTTCGTCAGGACTAACTGAGGGAAGAGCTAGTAAGAGATTTGAAAGTGGGAGGGAGAGAGGGAGATCCAAAATGATAGGAGAAGACAAGAGGGGGAGGGATGGAGCCAAGAGCTGGACAGGTGATTGGCAAAAGGGATATGAGAGGATCATGGGACGGGTGGCCTAGGGAGAAAGAAAGGGGGAGGGGGGAAAGCCCAGAGGATGGGCAAGGGGTATAATGAGAGGGACAGAGGGAGAAAAAAGAGAGAGAAAAAGAATACATATATATTTATATAACGTATGGGGTACGAGGGGGAGGTGGGGCATTAGCGGAAGTTAGAGAAGTCAATGTTCATGCCATCATGTTGGAGGCTATCCAGATGGAATATAAGGTGTTGTTCCTCCAACCTGAGTGTGGCTTCATCTTGACAGGGGATCGTCCTCAGAACGAAGGAGATGTCTTCCTTTTTTAAAGAAAGAGGCTTCCCTTCCTCCACCATCAACTCTGCTCTCAAACGCATCTCTCCCATTTCACGCACATCTGCTTTCACTCCATCCTCCTGCCACCCCACTAGGAATAGGGTTCCCCTTGTCCTCATCTACCACCCCACCAGCCTCCAGGTCCAACATATAATTCTCCGAAACTTCCACCACCTCCAACAGGATCCCACCACTAAGCACATCTTTCCCTCCCCCCCCCCCCGGCTTTCAGCAGGGATCGCTCCCTAAAAGACTCCCTTGTTCATTCGTACCCCACATCCCTTCCCACCGATCTCCGTCCCGGCACTTATCTTCGTAAGCGGAACAAGTGCTACACATGCCCTTACACTTCCTCCCTTACCACCATTCAGGGCCCCAGACAGTCCTTCCAGGTGAGGCAACACTTCACCTGTGAGTCGGCTGGGGTGATATACTGCGTCCGGTGCTCCCGATGTGGCCTTCTATATATTGGCGAGACCCGACGCAGACTGGGAGACCGTTTCGCTGAACATCTACGCTCTGTCCGCCAGAGAAAGCAGGATCTCCCAGTGGCCACACATTTTAATTCCATGTCCCATTCCCATTCTGACATGTCTATCCACGGCCTCCTCTACTGTTAAGATGAAGCCACACTCAGGTTGGAGGAACACACCTTATATTCCGTCTGGGTAGCCTCCAACCTGATGGCATGAACATTGACTTCTCTAACTTCTGTTCATGCCACACCTCCCCCTCGTACCCCAACGGTTATTTATTTATAGATATATATGTGTGTGTGTTCTTTTTCTCTCTCTTTTTTCTCCCTCTGTCCCTCTCACTATACTCCTTGCCCATCTTCTGGGCTTGTCCCCCTCCCCCTTTCTTTCTCCCTCCTATCCCATGATCCTCTCGTATCCCTTTTGTCAATCACCTGTCCAGCTCTTGGCTCCATCCCTCCCCCTCCTGTCTTCTCCTATCATTTTGGATCTCCCTCTCCCCCTCCCACTTTCAAATCTCTTACTAGCTCTTCTCTCAATTAGTCCTGACGAAGGGTTTCGTCCCGAAACGTCGACTGTACCTCTTCCTAGAGATGCTGCCTGGCCTGCTGCGTTCACCAGCAACTTCTATGTGTGTCACTTCAAGATTTGATGTGTTGTACATTCAGAGATGCTCTTTTGCACACCACTAGTGTAATGTGTGGTTATTTGAGTTACTGTCACCTTCCTGTCAGATTGAACCAGTCTGGCCATTCTCCTCTGACCTCTGTCATTAACAAGGTGATTTTGCCCACACAACTGCCGCTCACTGTATATTTTTTTCCACACCAACCTCTGTAAACTCTAGAGACTGTTGTGTGTGAAAATCCCAGGAGGTCAGCAGTTTCTGAGATACTCAAACCACCCCATCTGGCACCATCGATTATTCCACAGCCAAAGTCACTTTGATCACATTACTTCTGTTTGGCCTGAACAGCAAATGAACCTCTTAATCATGTCTGCATGCTTTCATGCATTGAGTTGCTGCCATATGATCAGCTGATTAGATATTTGCATTAACTAAGTATAATTATACAGGTACACCTAATAAAGTGTATGAATAAATTGATTAACACCATTAATTAGCAATTCAATACCACATTCTTGCCATAGTGCCTAATAGTTCTTACTCACCATTAGCTATTAACAATTTCATGTTATTTTTATCTCGATTTACTTTATACCTTGCCTCATACCCTTGATTAATTTTCCAAAACATACTGATGGCAACACCTTATATTGCATCTAGGTCGCCCCCAACCCATGAACATTGATTTCCCCAACCTCCAGTCATTTTCTCTCTCTCCCTTCCCTCTTCGTCAATTTTCCACTCTGTCCCCCACCCTAACGCTTCTCCTCACCTGCCTATCACCTCCCAGTGGTGCCCCTCCTTCTTCCTTTCTCTGACGGTCCACTCTCCTCTCCTCTCAGATTCCTTCTTCTACAGTCCTTTACCTTTTCCACCTATCGTCTCTCATCTTCATCCCCCCCTTCCCCACCCACTGGCTTCACCAATCACCTTCTATCTCCCTCCACCTTCAGTCCCGATGAAGGGTCTCGGCCAGAAATAGCGACTATTTATTCCTCTCTGTGGATGCTGCCTGACCAGATGAATTCCCGGCATTTTATGTGTTGCATGTGGATCTGGATTTCCAGCATCTGCAGAATCTCTCGTGTTTGTGACAGTTCTTTGCTTGTTTTCTCAGTTTTGTTTCTACACCTGCACAGACATTCTGCTGTTATTTAACTCAGCCTGTCTGATCCCTCTTGTGTGTGTTTTTATTTTTGAAGGACCCATCTTATCTGTGCTCCTCCTTCAACTTTGATTACGGTACTTTAGAAAACAAATTGCCTTTTGAAGTCCTTGGAAAGTGCCTGATATTGATTTGACACTGTAAGGACAAGAATTGTATCTGTGACCTTGTCTGTGTCATTAGTGGCAACAGTAATGTAATATTACTTTTTCCATTTACTGAGAAAACCATTGGCTGTTAGGCCGAGACAGAAAAATCAATTTACGCGTCATGCCTGAGAGTAAAATCCAGCGTCTAACAAAGTCAGAGTCCTTTATGTGCATTGTATTAGATTTATTTTGGCTATGGGCTATCATAGAACATAGAACAGTACAGGCCCTTTGGCCCACAATGTTGTGCTGACCTTTTAAGCTACTCAAACCAATTTAACCCTTCTTTCCTACCCTTTTCCTATAATTATTAATTTAATTATATACACGACTGTGCAAAAGGCTCAGACACATATATAGCATTTAGTTAGGGTGCCTAAGACTTTTGTATAATACTGTAATACATTTATATATTGTACTGTACTGCTGCCACAACAAAACCCAACAAATTTCATCATGACATGTGAGTGATGATAAGCCAGATTCTGATATGGGTCTCTATTGTGTTCTGAGAGCGGGAAGGGGGCAGGGTGAGGGGAATCATTGTTGGGAAAAGGGGAAGGGAGAGGGAGAGGGGAGGAAGCAGGAAGCACCAGAGAGACATTCTGTAATGATCAATAAACCAATTATTTAGAATCAAATGACCTTGCCTGGTGTCTGAGGGCTGGGTGTGTCTGCCCCAGCACTCTTTCTCTGCCACCTCTCCCACACACCTCCCACAGCACTCCTCCCTCACCGTTCCCAACATCCTTTGCTCCTACAAGATTTACAAACTCATTCTCTGCTCCATATTGACAAATACAGTACTATGCAAAACTCTTAGACACATATATAGCTATATATGTGTACCTAAGATTTCTCCACAGTACTGTAAACCTGGGAAACTCTCACAATAGCAGAGGAGTAAATTGTTTTTGTCTTATCTGCTCCTGTCTGTTGTAGGTTATAAGTTTTCCTCAGAGCAGCGTCCTGGTGTCACAGCAATGTTTGATGCCTCCTATCAGTTAAAGAAGAATTCAAAAGTGAAGGAATTTTTTGCTGGAGAGGCATCCAGTAAAAAGGGCAGAGCAAAAATTTGGGTGGGGTGGCGTTGAAATCAGGTGTTATTACCCCTCAACCATCAGGCTCTTGAACCAGAGGAGATAACTTCACTCACCCCCAAATTGAACATTTTCCACACAACCTATGGACTCACTTTTAAGGACTCTACAACTCGTCTTTTTGTATTTTCACAGTTAGTTGTCTTTTGCACATTGGTTGTTTCTCTATCTCAGTTGTGTGTGATTTTTCATTGACTCTGTCATGTTTCTTTCTATTTATTGTGAATGCCTGCATGAAGATGGATCACAGGGCAGTATGTGGTAACATATAAATACTTTGGTAATACATTCACTTTGAACTTTGAACAGAGAACTCACACCCTGAGTCTGGAGTCAATTAAAATTTGGTAGGTTTGCATTGGGTTGGAGTATCAAGGGGCAGGGCTGGGAATTTTATTAAGGAGATGTAACTAAGCCATCTGATCATATTGAATGCACACAAAATGCTGGAGGAACTCAGCAAGTCAGGCAGCATCTGTGGAGGGGAGTAAACAGTCAATGTTTCAGCATGAGACCCTTCATCAGGACGTCAGGATCATCAGGTCCTGATGAAGGGTCTCAGCCTGAGATGTCAACTATTTACTCCCCTCCACAGATGTTGCCTGACTTGTTGAGTTCATCCAGCATTTTGTGTGCGTTGCTCTGGACTTCTAGCATCTGCAGAATCCCTTGTCTTTATGAAGGTATCGGACGATAGAATGTGCTTGATGGGCTGAGTAGCCTCCTCTGGCTTTTTGATTCCTGGACAATATCTTTGCTTGAAGGTGATTGTGTTTCACAAGTTATGAAGACTATTAGACATAGGAGCAGAATTCGGCCCTTTGGCTCATTGAGTCCGCTCCACCATTAGATCATGGCTGATTTATTTTCCCTCTCCAGCCCGTTCTGACCAGGACAATAAAAAATCCTTCTGAATCCTCTGTTTGACTTATTTTTCATTCCCTGCCCGGGGAAAGGTAATGCTTTATTCAGGTGGTGGGTTGGATGCAAACATGTGAATTATTTCATGACCTCAATTTAAGGCAGGTGTGAAGGAGCAAACTTCACTCACATTTCCCAAGAACCAAACATTACCGGGAGGATGAGCATTGATATTTCAGTTATGGTCAGGTCAGTGTCGTAACGCAGAGAATGCCTTCCTCTGCTTTAGATCTGCAATCAATTTAAGATGTATTTGAAACTGAAGATTAATGTAAACCGTATGCTCGGCCTTCAAATGACTATTGAATTGAAGAGAAAGTTCTCATCTTTATCTGCTCCTGAGACTACTATTATTGATTACATGCCTCCAGCAA
Source organism: Mobula hypostoma (assembly GCF_963921235.1). Classification (NCBI taxonomy): domain Eukaryota; kingdom Metazoa; phylum Chordata; class Chondrichthyes; order Myliobatiformes; family Myliobatidae; genus Mobula; species Mobula hypostoma. The sequence goes on along the minus strand of NC_086119.1, from coordinate 4,785,873 downwards.
TAACAATTATAAAACGTGTTATGGACTTCTTTGTTAAATTGTCAGTACTACACTTCAAAATTTCTTGTGGCCCCTTATATAAGAAAAGATCTGCCAGCATTGGAGAGGGTCCAGAGGAGGTTCACGAGAATGATCCCAGCAATGAATGAGTTAATGAGGAGCGCTGGATGGCTCTGGGCCTGTACCCACTGCAGTTCAGAAGAATGAAGGGGGAATCTCATTAAAACCTATCGAATAGTGAAAGGCCTTGAGAGAATGGATGTGGATATTTCCTATAGTGGGAGAGACTAGGACCAGAGAGCACAGCCTCAGAATACAGGGACATACCTTTAGAATGGAGATGAGGAGGAATTTCTTTAGCCAGAAGGTGAATCTGTGGAAGTCATTGCCATAGACGGGTGTGGAGGCCAAGTCATTGGGTATATTTAAAGCAAAGGTTGATAGGTTCTTGATTAATAAGGGTGTCAAAGTTTATGGGGTGGATTCAGGAGAATGGGGTTGAGAAGGGTAATAAACCAGCCATGATTGAGTGGCGGAGCTGAACGGCCTTATCCTGCTTTTGTGTCTTAGGGTCTAATGAGCTGTAGTGAAGGCAATGCTTTGGAGCTGCAATGTGATGCATGAAAATTACATTACTATTAGTAGGAGAGTCTAGGATGCATGTGCACAGCTTCAGAATATAGGGCTGAACCTTTAAAACTGAGATCATGAGGAATTTCTTCAGTCAGATGGCGATGAATCTGTGGAATCCATTGCCACAGATGGCTGTGGAGATCAGGTCACTGGGTGTATTTAAGGCAGAGATTGATGGGGTCTTTATTGGGAATGGGGAAGGGGAGTTAAAGGTTACAGGGATACGGCAGGAGAAAATGAGTTAAAAAAATCTTCCATCAGTGATTGGCGGAATGCATATGATGGGCTGAAAAGCCTAATTCTGTTCCTGTATCTGATGGAATGCACTCAGACTCCAGCCACTTATCACTGTCAGCTGTATGATTGCTGAGTGGCTGTAGTGAAGGAGAATGAAAGATTACTATGTTCTCTGCTTCACTGAGACATGGCTTCCCTCATTACCATGCTTCAGCCCGAGGGGTTCTCAATCCATCCTTGTGCTCTCATTTTACCGCTACCACTGCGAAGGAGATACAGGAGCATTAGGTGCCACACTATGAGATTCAGGAACAGTTATCACCCTTCAACCATCAGTCCCCTGAACCATGGTGAATAACTTCTCTCATTTCAACACTGAATTGATTCCACAACCTACAGACTCACTTTCAAGGATTCTTCTGTATAACTCATGTTCTCAGTATTATTTACTATTTATTTTTTTATTTGCACAATTTGTCTTCTTTTCCACATTGGTTGTCGGCCTTTGTTTACTTATTGTTTTACATAAATTCTATTGTATTTCTTTATTTTCCTATGAATGTCTGCAAGAAAAATGAATCTTGGGGTAGTATATGGTGACATACTGGATACATACTTCGATAATAAATTTATTTTGATCTTTGTAACGGGGTAGGAGTAGAATACCTGGTGGGTCTAACTTGAAGTTCCACTGACCAGCTCAAAGTAAATTTATCATCAAAGTACATACATGTCACCATTTACAACCCCGAGATTCATTTTCGCGCGGACATTCACAGCAAATACAAGAAACACAATAAAATCAATGAAAAACCACAAACCACAAAGATGGACAACACCCTATGTGAAAAAGCCAACAGACTATACAAATACAAAAAGAAAAAAAGACAAAGTAATTTTTAAAATTATAAAAAATAGTAGATAAGCAATGAATATGGAGAACATGAGTAGTAGAGTCCTTGAAAGTGAGTCTATAGATTGTGGAACAGTTTATTGTTCGGGTGAGTGAAGTTGAGTGAAGTTATCCCCTCTGGTCTAGTTCAGTATGGTATAGTTGGGAACAGATCAGGTATTGAGCTTTCTACATAGCAGGAACCCGAGAATTTTGCAAAATTTTGGGAAGTGACAATTAGTAAGAATTTTCCTCAACTTCCATTGTTCCACAACTCATCACAGACAGTGAAGCTCTTAAAATGTGGTCCCTATTATAGTATAGAATAATTGTAAAATTGTAAAATTTTGGTCACTATTGTATAGCCCATGAGTGCACGGTGAAAAATGACCAGCTCATATAACCATATAACAATTACAGCATGGAAATAGGCCATCTCGGCCCTTCTAGTTTGTGCCAAACTCCTACTCTTACCTAGTCCCACCGACCTGCACTTGGTCCATAACCCTAAAATAACACCTACAAAGTGCTGGAGGAAATCAACAGGTCGGGAAATGAATAAACAGTTGACGTTTTGAGCCAAGACCCTTCATCAGGAATGGAAAGGAGGCAGAATAAGAAGATGGGGAGAGGGGAAGGAGGACAAGCTGGCAGGTGATAGGTGAAGCCAAGTGGGTGGAGGGAGGAGGTAAAATAAGAAGCTGGATTGTGATAGGTGGAAAAGTTAAAGGGTTGAAGAAGAAGGAATCTGATAGGAGAGAAGAATGGACCATGGGAGAAAGGGAGGGAAAAGTGGTACTTAAGGAGAGATGATAGACAGGTAAGGAGAAGAGATTAGGTAAGAGGGGAGGGGGAAGGGGAGAAATTACTGGAAATTTGAGAAATCGATGTTCGTGCCATCAGGTTGGAGGCTACCCAGATGGAAAATAAGGTGTTGGTCCTCCACCCTGAGGGTGGCCTCACATTGGCAAAAGAAGAGGCTATGTGCCGACATGTCAGAATTAGAATGGAGATTGGAATTAAAGTGGGTTGCTCCCAGGAAATCCTGATTGTTACAGATGGAACAAATGTTCTCGACAAAGTGGTCCTCCAATCTATATAGCGTCTCACCAACGTAGAGAGGGCCACAGGATGCAGTAGACGACCCCAGCAGGTTCACAGGTGAAGTGTTCCCTCACTTAGAAGGATTGTTCAGGGCCCTGAATGGTGTTGAAGGAGGAGGTGAATGGGCTGGTATAGCACTTCTGCCGCTAGTAAGGATAATTACCAGGAGGGAAATTAGTGGAGAGGAACAAATGGACAAGAGAATCACAGAGGGAGCATCCCTGTGGAAAGTGGAGAGCTGGGGGGAAGTTTCTAAACTATTCCAAAGATGTTTGATGTTGCGGCGTTTGCCGAGCTTGGCAATTAGCTTGCAGATGTTTCATCACCAGTCAAGGTGACATCCTCGGTGCGTGGTTGTTGGTGTTTCCCTTCGGGAGTGTTCACATTTATATAGACCCCCGGTCACTTGCCTTGGTCCTAATTGGCTACCCCTTCAGCTGACCTTTGAATTCTACTGGCTCGCATTTTTTGACACTTGGAGGTTTGTAGATGCAGTATATTCCAAAGACATATAGGTTAGTGGGTTAATTGACCACACAGATGTAATTGGGCAGCACAGGCTCGTTGGGTCAGACGGGCCTGTTACCGTGCTGTATCTCTAAATAAATAAATGCTTTTAAACTCAATTTAATCAGATGTTGGTGACATTGTCTGTCATCATACTCAGTGGAAGGAATGTAATAATTTATGCCATTACCATGGAAATGCAAGTTACCCTATCTTCAGGCTAAAACTGGCACTATTGTTGATCTAATTCCTTTGTTATCTGAGATTGTGGCTGGATTCTGGTGTTCTTTTTCTGGTGTGAATATTGATCTGTTGTTGAAATGACTCTTTCACTGTTGCTTATATTCATGTTCGATGGTTGAGTCTGCCAAGCTTCAGTACATTTTATTTTTCCATTTCAAAGTTCAAAGAACATTTTCTATCAAAGTATGTATACATTGTACAATCTTGAGATTTGTCTCCTTACAAGCAGCCACAAAACAAAGAAACCCAAAGGAACCCATTAAAAAGAAGACTGTCAAACACCCACTGTGAAGAAAAAAGAACCAAATCGCGTGAACAATAAAAATAACTAAAATAACATTCAGAACTGAAGTTCACAAAAGTGAGTTCATAGATATGAAGCCATTCATCTCTGCAGCCAATTCAGAAGCCCATCAGTTGAAGGCCAGCACAGAGACAAGTTAAACCCTACGCAGCAGTGAGCTGAACACCAGCCCGTCCCTTTTAGATTTGGACCGTACTTAAATCGGACAAATCTCAGGTCGTCCCTTGGTCTTGGACCCAGACTCTGCTGTTTCTATATTCTCTCAGGCCTGGGCCCCAGTCCTGCTGCCTCAATATGGTCTGCACCCAACCTTTCCAATCTGGCCCAGCATTTACACAAGTTTTACCTCTCACCTAAAAATTGTGGGTTCATGTCCCACACAAGAAACATGAACAAAAATAATCTAGGCTGATAGTAGTATGATCATTCAATTGGAGTATGATTTTCTCCTCAGGGGTTTTTTCTTTAATGGAGAACGCCTGTGCATGAATTTGTTTAACACAGAGAGGCTGATGCACGGGCAGCCATCACATGTAGCTTGGCAGTGCGGGCTCAGGGTCCAGTATCATGGAATGCAAGATGGCTGGGGACCCTTCACTGGTGCAGCCTTCCTCTGCCTTCACTAGCATTGCAGTGTGTCACACTAGCATTGCAGTGTGTCATCATCTTCAGCTGGCTCCACCGCTGAGGTCTTGGTCCGATTGCTCTTTTTCTGGAACCTCCCCCTTGACCTTATCACCATGGGTGACTCTAACAGATGGCATTTCTCTCAGGATCTCAGAAATTCACAAGCCTCTCCACCATGACAAGGTGGCAAATATCATTCTCTCAGTATTGAAGTTGTCGCCTTTAAAAACAAGGCATTACGCTGAGGCACAGCCTTCTCTTAGTTGGACTAAAGATTAGGTGATATCTCAAGGAAACAATGGTAAATTTATAAATTCCTTAACCATTTGGTCATTATCATGATTACCTGATGGCATGAACATCAATTTCTCTAACATCCAGTAATTACTTCCCCCTCCCCCTATGTCTTTTTCCATTCCCCATTCTGGTTCCCCTCTTATCTTTTCCCTTGTCCTCACCTGCCCATCACCTCCCCCTGGTTACCCTCCTCTTTCCCTTTCTCCCATGGTCTACTCTGCTTTCCTATCAGATTCCTTCTTCAGTCCTTTACTTCCACATATAACCTCCCAGCTTCTTACTTCATCCCCGCCCCCCTCAGCAGATTCTGGCTTCTGCACCCTTCCTTTCCAGTTCTGATGAAGGGTCTCAGCCCAAAACGTCAACTGTTTTATTCCCCTCCATAGATGCTGCCTGACCTTCTGAGTTCCTCCAGTGTTCTGTGTGTTTCCAGCGTTGCAGGATCTCATGTATTTATGGTCATTATATATATTTTTGGGAGCTGGCTATGCATACATTGTCTGCTTTCGTCTCCTACGTTACAAACTAGCTGCCATTAAAACATTACACATGGTGTTTTTTTAAAAATTCAAATTATGTATATTGCAGCTGTCTTGTAGAGTATGTGCTTTGTGCTGTGTGACTATTGGTACTGTGCTTTGCACCTTGGCCCCAGAGTTAATGCTGTTTTGTTTGGCTGTATTCACGGGTATTCATGTATGGTTGAATGACAATTAAACCTGAACTTGAACTTGATTAGCTGAGGCATCCTGAAGGACAGAAGAAAAGTCCAAGGATTTCTTTTTCCTTTGCCCATGACACTCGCAAATTTCTACACATGTACTGTGGAAAGCATTCTACCTGACTGTATCACCATCTGGTATCGGGGTTTGGGGGTGGGGGTGTGGGGGCTACTGCATAGGATTGAAATAAGCTGCAGAAAGTTGTAAACTCAATCAACTCCATCACGGGTACTAGCTTCCTTAGAATCCAGGACATCTTCAAGGATCAATGCCTCAAAAAGGCAGCATCCGTCATTAAGAACTTACATCACCTAGGACATGCCCTCTTCTCATTACTGCCATCAGGGAGGAGGTGAAAACACACACCCAATGATTCAGGAACAGCTTCTTCCCCTCTGCCGTCTGATTTCTGAATGGACATTAAACCCATGAACACTACCTCATTACTTTTTTTAATTTTTGCAATACTTATTTGATTTAACAATTATATACATATATACTGTAATTCGCATTTTTTTCTATTATTATGTATTGCAATGTACTGCTGCCCCAAAGACAACAAATTTCATGACATATGCCAGTGATATTAAACTGATTTCGAGTCTCATTCTAAAGGTCTAGGCTGCCATCCCACTTCAGTGTGACATGATGGCAGCTCATCATCTCCGGGAATCTGTTATGCTTTGTATCTTCAAAACATTAACCTAATTCGAAGGAAGACGCAGAAGTTAGAAACTGCAGGTCTAACTTTGTGTTTACTTTAAACAAGAAGCGCATGTATCATGTAGTAGCCTGATGATGCATGCAATTCACATATTGATACATATAACCCGTAATCAATTACTTAAACAAACAAGAATACTTAATCAAACAATATTTACAATATGACTCAATATTACTGAAATATTAAATACGTATCACACCTCCCTGCTTAGCTATAAACTCCAACTCAATAGAGAGTGCATCTCAACTATATACACAGTATACTATATAAAACAACTACAATATACAGACGTCCATAACATTGTAAATTTTAAATTGTCCCATTCAGGCCTAAAGAATTAATCACTGCAGAGGATTTCTTATTCTTGTGGGATAACATCTTGGTAGGTGAGACGTGGCTGTGTAACAATCTCAGGTTCTAGGGCTTCCTTCCTGGTTATTGTAGGAGTTGACTCTGGGACTGCAGGAGATTTTTCACACATCATCTCCTGGTATCAATCTGTGATGAGCTGATAGCTCCTCAGAGGAAGGAAGATGGAATTATCAAGTCATGTCTTCCTACGTTCATGGCTCTGGGTCCGTACTCACTAGAGTTTAGAAAATGAGAGGGGATCTCACTGGAACCTGTTGAATATGGAAAGGTCTAGATAGAGTGGATGTGGAAAGGATGTTTCCTATAGTGGAGTCTGAGACCTGAGCACACAGACTCAGAATAAAAGGACGCAAACTGGAGAAGATCTGCAGATGCTGGAAATTCTAGCAACACACACAAGATGATGGTGGAACGCAGCAGTCTAGGCAGCATCAATAGGAAGCAGTCGACGTTTCCGGTCAAGACCCTGAAAAGTCGACTGTACTTCTTCCTATAGATGCTGCCTGGCCTGCTGCGTTTCACCAGCATTTTGTGTGTGTTGTCAGAATAAAAGGATGCCTACTTAAGACAGAGATGAGAAATTTCTTTTGTCAGAGGATGGTGATTCTGTGGAATTCATTGCCACAGATAGCTGTGGGGGCCAAGTCATTGGATATATATAAAACTGGGTTTGATAGGTTCTTGATTAGTGAGGGTGTCAAAGGTTATAGGGTTGAGAAGGAAAATAAATCAGCCATGATGGAATTGCCTAATTCTGTTCCAATGCTTTATGGTCAAATTACAATAAGCACAGAACATAAGATTTCTACAATACATTCAATTGCTATGCTGATCAGGTTAATGGGACTTTTATCTTTAATCTAAATTGGGACCCACTGACAAAATAGAGAACAATCTGGTACATTAACAGCTTCATTCAGAAGGTGGAAAGTTCAAATCATGGTCCAGAAACTTTTACCACACAACCCAGACCAGGACTCTGGTGATACACTATGCTATTGCAGTTGCTGGCTTTCAGATAAGATGTTAACTTTGGAAGTCTATTCAGTCTCTTGGAGAGCTGGAACTGTATTTTCGATAGATACTGCCTGACTTGCTGAATTTCTGTAGCATTTTGTTTGTGTCGCTCTAAAGCTAAGTCAGTTCTTTTTCATTCCTTTAGCATAAGAGCTTCAATTTAACTTTCAGGATGGGTAAAACATTTGAAAGAAACAGACTGGAGTTGATGTTTGCAGACTGGCTGACTTTTAATGTAATACATTAACACAGGGATAAAGGGCAAATGAGCACCTGCATGTCAGTGTGCACTAAATTACCTCAAAGCTGATTGCTTAATGACAGACAAGGCAGTGCCTTCAGGCAGCAAGGCGAGGAAGATCTGTGCCAGATTCTTATGGCTACAGGCTTGTTTGGAGATGAAAATGTTGAGTAGCCTATTAAAATTTCCAAACAACCTAATTAGGATTTCTATCTATAACTGGAGGCAACTGTCATAGGACACTATATAGTTACACAAAATGAATGGTTCAGTGTCTATACAACGATGTAACACAATGGAGAGATTCATTAAAAGTGCTGGGCTGAACTCTCAAATCAAGATTCGAGTCCAGAGATTGTGCACTGGTTATCACTCACTTCTAATCAGCCCTTCTCCAGGGCTGCAGCAGTTTCCTTTGTGTTTATCGAGACAAGGGTTGTTGCTTCATAACATGGTAGTATAGCAGTTATTGTAATGCTTCACAGCATACCAACTGTAAGATTAGAGTTCAATTGCTGCCATTGTCTGTAAGGAGTTTTTACATTCTCCCTGTGACCGTGTTGGTTCCCTCCCACATTCCAAATACAGATATGTGCTATATGTGCCGTGTGCTGTGTGTGACTGTTGGTACTGTATCTTGCACCTTGGTCCTGGAGGAACACTGTTTTGTTTGGCTGTATTCATATATGGTTGAATGACAATTACACTTGAACTTACTAGGTTAGTAAGTAGAGGTCATACTCTGTTGATGCTGGAAGCTTGGCAACATTTGCGGGCTGCCCCCAGCTCATCCTCGCTGATTTGATTTGATGCAAAACGATGCATTTCACTGTATGTTTCGATGTACATGTGACAAATAATGCTAATCTTTTTAATCTTCCAATGCTTTATTTGGAATCTCTGGACAACCCAGAGGGCTTTGCGACCCATGAAGTGTGAGCACTGTTTTAATGAAGGAAACAGGATAACCAATTAGTGCAGGACTCTCACAAGTAACGTGAAAGTGACTCTATCATCTCACTTTATTGATGTCAGTCACAGGATACTGGGAAAAACTTCCTGCTCATAGGCATGGTATTTGGGAATCTTTAACATCCACCTGAGAATTAACTGGGTGGATCTGTTTCAGGAGATTTTAATTGTGAATAGCTGATGACGATTATGATTGTCAGTAGCTGTACATTCCTTGGTGGTAGCATATTAGAGGACCTGTCTTGGGACTAGCATCACAAAGAAGCCTGACAGTGCCTCCTCTTTCTTAGAAGTTTGTGTATGTAATCCTCTCACGGGGGCTTGTACTGCTGGGGCACACTTTTATAGAAAACTGCTAAAATAGAATACCTCACAGCATAGCAGTAGAAATCTTAACCGGGGCATTACAAGTGGATTCAGCATGCCTCCATAAGTGTTGACAAACTTCTAAGGAGGCACAGTGGAAAGTATGCTACCTGGTTGCATCAGAGCCTGGTATGCAACCGCCAATGCTCAGGTATGGAACCGTTTACAGAAAGTGGAAGACAGAGACCAGTCCATCATAGGCAAAGCCCTCCATACCATTGAGTATACGTGCCACAAAAAAGCAGCGTCCATTATCGAAGACCCGCACCATCCAAGCCACACACTCTTTTCACTACTACCATCAGACAAGAGGTTCAGAAGCCTTAGGTCTAACACCATCAGGTTCAGGAACGTTATTACCCTACAACCATCAGGCTCCTGAACCGGTGTGGATCACTTCACTCACTCACCACAACTCTTAAACTGATTCTATGGATTACAGACTCACTTTCAAGGACTTTTTAAAACTCATGTTCTCAGTATTATTTTTTATTTGCATGGTTTATCTTTTCTTGCTCATTAGTTGCTTTTAGATAGATAAGCTTTATTTATGACTTGTATATCGAAACAAACAGTGAAGTGTGTCATTTGCGTCAACAACCAACCAGTATTTATGGGGGGGGGGGGCAGCCTGCAAGTGTTGCCATGCTCCTGGCATCAGCACAGCACAACCACAATTTGCTAACCCAAGCCGTATGTCTTTGGAAAGTGGAAGGAAACCGGTGCACCCAAAGGGTCAGGGCGAGAATGGACGAACTCCTTCCACTGGTTCAGGAGCCTGATGGTTGTAGGTTAACTGAGTCCGAGTTCTTGGGTGGACCATGGATGAAATGCAGACCAGGGCAATATGATGTGGAGAGCAAGCTGTTGCCCGTGTCCCGTGTAGCAGGCTCCCTCTCTCCACACAGCTGATGAACCAAAAGGATCCCTGTGGAAAGTCAGGGTGGGGGGGAGGTAAAGATATGTTTAGTGGTAGGATCCTTTCAGAGTTGGAAGATAATGTATTGGATCTGGATGCTTCTGGGGTGGTAGATAAGAACAAGAGGGACTCTGTCATTGATACGATGGCAGGAAGATGGGACAAGTGCAGATGGACAGGAAATGGAGGAATTGCAAGTAAGGGCAGCGTCATATGCTGCCTATGGAAATCTACGGAAAAGAGTATAGTTGTCATTTCAGGCCAGTTCCCTTCATCAGGAGTCTTTTCCATAGATGCTGCCTGGTCTGCTGAGTTCCTCCAGCATTTTAAGTATGTTTCTTGAAATATCCAGCATCTGCAGATTTTCTCTTGTTTGAGAATTTACGAAAAATTAGACATAAACAGACAAAGTCCCTCCCCACTAATCTCCCTCGAGGCACTTATCCCTGCAAGTAGCCAAACTGCTACACCTGCCCATTCACCTCCATTCAGGGCCCCAAACAGTCCTTCCAGGTGAGGCAATATTTCACCTGTGAATCTGCATTGTGTCCAGTGCTCGGTGCGGCCTCCTCTACATTGGTGAGACCTGTCATAAATTGGGGGGCCACTTTGTCACTCCACTCCATCCATCAAAAGAAGAACTTCCCGGTGGCCAAACATTTTAATTCCAATTCCCATTCCCACTCCAATGTGCTGGTCCATGGCCTCTTCTTGTGCCAAGACGAGGCCACCCTCAGGGTAGAGGAGCAACACCTTATATTCCGCCTGGGTACCCTCCAACCTGATGGCATGAATATCGATTTCTCCTTCTGGTAAACAAAAATACCCCCCTCCTCTATTCACCACTTTGAAATTTTACTTCCTCTCTACTTCCCCCTGGGTCCCTTCCTCCTTCCCTTTCTCCCATGATCCCTTCTCCTCTCCTGTCAGATTCTTTCGTCTCCAGCCAGCCCTTGAACTTTCCCACCCACCCGGCTTCACCTATCACCTTCCAGCTAATCTCTTTCCCACCCCCACCATTTAATTCAGGCATCTTGCCCCTTCCCTCGCAGTCCTGAGGAAGGGTCTTAGCATGAAACATCAACTGTTTACTCTTTTCCATAGATGATGCCTGGCCTGCTGAGTTCCTCCAGCATTTTGTGTATGTTGCTTTATAACTTCCATGCTAACTTATTATTATTATTTCTTTCTTTTTGTATTTTTTCATTTTGTTGTCTTTTGCACACTGATCGTTCACCCTGTTGGTGCAGTATCAGTTCTATTATGGTTGTTAGATTCATTGAGTACGCCCACAAGAAAATAAATTTCAGGTTTGTATATGGTGACATATGTAATTTGATAATAAATTTACTTTGAACTTTGATGATGGATGCTGCTTTCTTGTGACAGCGCTCCTTGTAGATATGTTCAATGGTAGGGAGGGCTTTTGCTGTAATAATCTGGGCTAAATCCAAGCAACACACACAAAATGCTGGAGGAACTTAGCAGGCCAGGTAGCATCGATGGAAAAAAGTACATTTGATGTTTCGGGCCAAAATCCTGCGGCAGGACTGGAGAAAAAATGCTGGGGAGTAGATTTGAAAGGTAGGGGGAGGGGAGAGAGAAACGCTAGGCGATAGGTGAAACTTGGAGGAAGAGGGATGAAGCAAAGAGCTAGGAAGTTGATTGGTGAAAGAGACAGAAGGCCATGGATGAAAGAAAGAAGGGGGGGTGGAGCGCCAGAGGGAGTCGATGGGCAGGCAAAGAGATGGACAAGGGTTGGGGAATGGTGACAGGGTGGGGGGAGGCATTACTGGAAGTTTAAGAAATCGATGTTCATAAAATCAGGTTGGAGGCTATCCAAACAGAATACAAGGTGTTGTTCCTCCAACCTAAGTATGACCTTATCCTGACAGTGAAGGAGGCCATGGATGGACATACCAAAATGGGAATGGGAAGTGGAATTAAAATGGGTGGCCATTGGGAGATCCTGCTTGTTCTGGCAGACAGAGCGTAGATGCTCGGCGAAGCGGTCTCCCAATCTACGTCGGGTCTCACCGATATACAAGAGGCACATCGAGAGAACCGAACACAGTATATGACCCCGACAGACTTACAGGTGAAGTGTCGCCGCACCTGGGCTGTATCCAATACTTTTTGTAGGCTTTTCCATTCTTGAGCATTGGTGTTTCTACACCAGGCTGTGATGTAACTAGTTAGGATAATCTGTCTGGTTGCATCATGGCCTGGTATGGAAATGCCCACTTACGGGCTTCCCCCTAGCACATCCTTAGACTGTGCTGGTTGCTGACACAAAATGATGCATTTCACTGTGTGTTTTGATGTATATGTGACAAATAAAGCTAATCCCTCTCTCATATATGCAGTTTGATAATAAATTTATTTTGAACTTTGATACTTTGTGGAAGGGGAAATAAAGTAATGATGCCAGATCTTCTTCTTGAAAGGAAATTAGGGATAAATACAGACTACCAGCTATGTCCACAACACATGACAAGAGTGAGAAATTTAGAATCAGCAGGTTTTCAGCGACAGTCAGCATAAAAGGAGGGAATTCTGATATTCCCATGTTGATTCCGAGGAGGAGAGAAGCAGCGTAATGGAATTGCCTTTTGGCACTGGAGGGAGAGGTCTGTCACAAGAGTTGTGATTCTTTGGGATGGTCTATCTCGGAATACTGTGGGCTCCCAGTCAGGTGTTTTAGTAAATCATACACACGAGAAGTTCTACAGATGCTGTAAATCCATAACGACACACACAAGATGCTGGAAGAACTCAGCAGGTCAGGCAGCATCTATGGAAATGATAAACAGTCGACGCACATGCCGGTAAAAGACATGCCCTCTAGATACTGCCGATTGTGGAGCGAATACGCATGCACTGCCGATCGTCGGCAACCGACATGCGTCCTTGGGAGCTGACAGAACGCATGCGCCATCAGTCGCTGCGTCTGGCGTTTTTTTTGCCGCAGAAGCAGCGCGAGCCGAAGGAGCGAACGAATCCATGACCTTACCCACAGTTTAACTATGCAGTCCTGTCAGCTCCACAGAAAGTAAGTGTCCGTCGGCCTTCCTGGGTTACCTAATTACTTCTGCCTCCCTGGTCTGTTAGAGATCATTCCTTTTTTTAAAAAAAAATTATTGTGCTGGCGTCGGAGAGTTAACAAAAGAGGGGCGGGCGCCCGGCAACCGGACTTTCTGGCGGAAGTTCTGCGACCCCTCTTCGTGGATTGGTTTGTTTTGCCCTCAAGGGGTGGGGCGTTGATAATCAGCCTGGTTTCTCATTGGTCTAGGTCGTTGTCGATCACACCAGCTGCCGCCTTACGTCTAGCAGAGGCTCGAGCTTCTGAAGCCGAGGTGTTTTTGCTCGCTTTCTCTCAATGTGCCTAAATGAAATTTATTCTGGGTGGTATTTAAAAAAAAATGTTTTTTAAAAAATGGAAAAAAAAATCAAATGTCGCCGATCCCTCTATGTGGAGGTTGCAGCCTTTGCCGAAAGCATTTAAGAGTAAAGTCCACTAGTTGTATCCATTTAACTTTTTAAATGTCTAAATATCTCCACCAGAAAGTGATAGATGTGAATTGTTTCTGGCCTTTCATTCACTGGATGGAGTCCTCTGCAAATTGCACAACCGCTGAAGCCAAAGTTTTATTTAATTTTTCGCTGAGATGTGAAAAAGTATTAAAAGTTAACTTCGAAAAAATAAACTCCAAGATCGTATGTTTTAAATGAATGAGTGGGTAATTCTTTTAAAGTACAGAGGTATGTAATGCACGGTTAATGGAAATGAAAGAGGTAAAGATTCATTGAATTCTCCCTTAAATGGAGAATTTGCAGGGGATGGTGATCTGTGTCGATCTTTAAAACCTCTATAGATCTTTATAAAGCCCTGACGGTGTCTGTCTCGTAAAGATTAATGTGGGAAGGGATACGTATTCAGAGTTGTCGGCCCTTTTTCATTTGAAGAACTAGAGGTTTTTGTGGTGTGACATAACCTTGCGGCTTGATGCACAGTTCAATCAGTCGAGGCAATCTTTACAGTGCGCCATTGTTAAAGGTGAATCTACTCGCCAATCCAAAGCAAGTCGTGTGTTCTTGGATCCAATTTATCTTGAATTGATTAGTAGCGAATCATTGTGACAGATCATTTGTGTGGCGCCTGTCATCACTTACCAAATGTCCCCATCCACCTACCATCGTCTCCTCAGAGAATGACAATTAATTTTAGTTGTGTAATCTTCTGCTTTCAGTGTGTGTCCATCACCCCCGCCCTGCACCGTTTTCAATTTTGTGTGAAGGAAGACAAAATACGTGGAAATTTGATATAGCAGCGTGGCTTGTTATGATTCTTAGATTTGCATTTCTGTAACATCTTCCAAAGCACTTACAGCAAAGAAATATTATTTTCAAGAGCTATGAGGCAAATTATTTTATGAATATAGTATGGGAGTTCCTGAAGGATGGTGGCTGGAGACTGTTATCTATTATAGGGGAGATAAGGGAGTGAATGGATTGCTGGCCTGTTTCTGAACTCTGCTTTTAATGAGTTGGTTGCTAGGCAAATTTCATCAGTTTAATTCTCAGTCTGTACTTTGTGACTCTGGATAATGCAGGCACTTGCATTTAGATTTTCTGCTCAGTCAGTTGAGTAGCAGGGCAGCCTTCAGATGTGCAGTCTATTTACTTAAAAATTAAGCTGCAGTTCCTTAAATGGAAGTTGTTAGTTTTTCGCTGACATCTTATACATTAATGTTATATGGGAAAATCTGGCAATACAGATGTTTTTCCCCTATCTGTTTGCACATTTATTTAACTGGACTAATTACAGTGAGTGGACAGTAATTTTCGAGGGAGTTAGATATCATGTACGTTTGCTAATTGTTTCCATGTGGCTGCCATTTGTTTAAAAAAACATGTTATATTGTACATACTCTGAGGTATAATTTACTCTCCAAAGTCCTTGCTAATTTCAGGCTTCATAGTGACAATTAATTGGGCTAAAGCTGAAAGTGGGTTGAACAGAAAACAAGAATGCAAGAAAATAGAGAGGAAGCCACGAGCCTTCTCAAACCCACCCCACAATTGAATATGATCATGGCTGATCCCTGCTCGTTTCAACTCTCTATCTTTGTAATATATAAATTTTTATGTCTTTGCATTGCACTGCTGCCCCAAAATTTCAAAATTCATGCCATATGACAGTGATACTAAATCTGATTCTGAAATATTTATCTATCTTCATCGTAAATGATCTGGCCTTTACCATCCTCAGGAAGAAATTACTTCTGACATCAGTTTTAAGGACTGGCCCCTTATTTTGCAGCGATGTCCTACTGTTCATGACTCTTCCACCCTTTAGAATATCTGTCCTGCCAAGTCTCCTTTGGATGAAATATGTTTGAATGTCATCCTCATTCTTCTAAACTCCAATAGTTATAAGCCCAAACCATCTAGCCTTGTGGTACAACAGCCTTTCCCAGGCTTCTTTTAGACATTGAACAGTACGGCACTGCATAGGCACTTTGGCCCATGCTGTTGTGCCAATCTTTAAACCTCCTCTATCTTCCATGTGTCTGTCTAATAGTCTCTTAAATGCCCCTACTGTATCTGCCTCTACCAATAACTCTGCAACTCCATGCACTCACCACTCCCTATGTAAAGAACTTACATCTGACATTCCCCCTCCAATCATCTTAAAATTATGTACCCCCCCATATTTGTCATTTCTGTCTGAGAAAAAGTCTCTGACTGTCCACTCTATGCCTCTTATCAAGTTCAAAGGTCCAATTTAATGTCAGAGAAATGTATACAATATACATCCTGAAATCCTTTTTCTTCACAACCATCCATGAAAACAGAGGAGTGCACCAAACAATGAACGACAGTTAAATGTTAGAACCCCAAAGTCCCCACCTCTCTCCCCCTCCCATGCGTAAGCGGCAGCAAGCAACAATCCCTCCTCCCCCCACCGGCAAAAAAAAAAGCATGAGCACTCGCCATCGAGCACTCAAGCATGAGCAAAGCAACAGCAAAGACACAGACTTGCAGTTACCCCAAAGACTTCGCGTTTCACCAGGTATACGACTTACCACAGGCGCTCTCGCTCCCTAATAAGGGAGAAAGTGGTGTCTCCGTTTTCCCAGCGTGCAGGGAGACATAACAGACAACTCGCTGGTTTATGATGTTAAAAGTCCATTACATCGCTTTTTTGAGCTCTGTGCCTGAAGATGTTAAAGATCTCGGTTTCCAGGCACACAGCTATAGATGTATCGACTCCCCCAACGGACATGGGTCTCCTGCCATGACACTGACCCTCGATCTGCTCGTCTTCAGAGCCCCGAGATCTTAGGCTTCTAAATCCAAGCCAGACTCTTAGGCCAAGCCCTTGGCATGCTGAACAATGGCCAGTTATGAAACCCCGAGAGTGGGTTCCATTCCCGCAAAGAACCGAAGTCAGCCAGATCTGATGTAGCATGGAGAAAACACAAAGTTAAAGAACACAATGGTAATAATAAACACACAACATCTGCTTATAGCTTAGATACATAGATTGTATGTCCATAAAGTGATGCAAGGCACAAGAGTGTCTGTACATAAGATGACTGACAGCAAACGATAAAATAGTGCTGGTTGGAGGTTTGGAGGGGTAGGTTAGTGGGTGGAGGTGTTGATCAGCCACACTACTTGGGGAAAGTAACTGCGTTTGAGTCTGGTAGTCCTAAGAAATATGGCATTTTGGTAAGTTGAGTTATAGCAGAACAGGCTGCAGTTGTCTTTTAAGCACCCACTTAACAGGTTTTCCCCATTTGTGATTGCACTCTGACAAATGCAACCCGCATAATGCAGGTAGTCTTTCCTAATCCATCAGTCACATTGTAACCAATCTGCATAATGGAATGCACATTACCACAGAGCTACCTGTGATAAACAATTGTGGGCTAGAAACCAACCATTCATATTGTTGTGCTAAGCTAATTAAACTAGTAATTAAATGCCTAACTAAACTAATCCCTTCTGCCAACACAATATCCATATCCTTCCATTCTCTGCAAATTCCTATTTAAGAGTCTTTTAAACACTTACTATATTTGCCTCCACTACCACACACCTGGCAGTGCATTCCAGGCACCCTCCACTCTGTGTACTTGCCCTGTTACTCTATTTGTGTTTTGAGTGATAAACTATTTTCCATTCTTGCTAATGCAATTCTTCCAATACCCCGTGATCTTAATTTGTACAACAGCCTTTTGTATGGCACCTTGTCAGATGCCTTTAGGAAATCTAAATACACAATATCTGCAGGTTCCCTTCTATCAACTCTCCCTGTCACATCCTTTTTTTAGAAAAACTGAAGAAAATTTGTCAGAATGAATTACTTTTTATAAAACTGCATTAACCAAGTTTGAATGTATTCTACCTAAATAATTCATTACTTCCTCATTGATTGTTGACTACGCAGTAGCCAACAATAGATTTTAAATTAATTGACCTCTAGTTGTCTGCCACCTTTTTAAACAAGGCTAGTCATGAGTAGCTTTCCAGTTTTCAGGTAGCTACCTGGAATTTAACGAGTTATGAGAAAATTCAGCCACCCCCTGTAAAAACCTTTAGTTGCAGACCACTGGGTAAATTAGATAGATTGGTAAATTAGTTTAGTATTGTCACATGCGCTGAGGTACAATTAAAAAGCTTTGTTTTGCATGTCATTCATACTTACAATCAGTGCATTGAGGTGGTACAAGGGAAAACCAGTAGCAGAATGCAGAATAAAGTGTTCCAATCAGAGAAAGTGCGGTGCAAGCAGATTGTAAGATGCTAGGCTATGAGGAGGTAGATTGCGAGGTCAAGAATCTATCTTATCACAATAGGGAACCATTCAATTGTCTTCAAACAGTGGGATTAAAGCTTGTTGCACCTGGTGATACATGCTTTCTGTCTGATGGGAGGGTGAAGAAGAGAAAATGCTTGGGGTATTTGCCCATGTTTGCTGATTTACCAAGGCAGTCCCTGGAGGAGAAACTGGTTTCTCTGTGTGCTGAGCTGTGTCTGTGACTCTCTGCGGTGTTTTGTGGTCTCGGGCAGAGCAGTTGCCATACCAAGTAGTGATGTATCCAGGTCTTGGTGATTTGTCTGCCTATAGTTCCCTGAGTTACCCAATATTTCAAATTTTATCTATGCCAGAGACTAATTCTCTAAGGCTTGAGAGTATTTTTCTAACTTACTTGCAATGTGCATTTTCTATTTAAAGCTTACTGTGCTGTAACAGCATTTCCATTTCCTGATGAAGAATACTGATCTCGTATATGAAAAGGAGAATTTTGAATATCATTCCATAATGCCTCACTGATCTGATACTAATCCTGTGTATTTTGTACACAGCTCTTGCGGATCGAGTCAGTTGAAATGCACATCCCAAGCCATCTCTTGGGAAAACTGGCATTTATCAGGATTCAGCAAGAGAAGGGTACTTAATCTAACATAAGAGTCAGAAGGTCAATCCATCAGGTTTGAACGGGTTGCCTTGTGTTTGCTGAGGCTAGATTTTGTGACTTGAACCTGGTTTTTAAATTGGTTCACCTGCTCTCAAGTTTAATCTTAATAAATTCCAGTTTGATGAGTTTCTGAATTAAGATATGAGATGGAATTTTGTGATAACATATCTGGTTAAAACCAAATTTAAACCCAATGTTTTTATTAGTAAATGGAAGCTTTCTCTTTGTGTGACACACAAAATGTTGGAGGAACTCAGCAGGCCAGGCAGCATCTATGGAGGGAATAAACAGTTCACCTGATGTTTCTGGCCAAGACCTTTCATTGGGTCTGGAAAGGAAGGGGAAAGAAACCAGAACAAGAAGGTGGGGGAGGGGAAGGAGGAGAAGCTGATAGGTGATAGGTGAGGGAGAAGCTAGTTAGGGGAGGGGAGATGAAGTAAGAAGCTAGGTGTGATAGTTGGAAGAGATAAAGGACTAAAGGAGAAGGGGTCTGAAATGAGAGGAAAGTGGACCATGGGAGAAAGGGAAAGGTGGGGGGAGCACAAGAGGGAAGTGCTAGGCAGGTGAGGAGAAGAAGGGGTAAGGTGGGAACCAGAATTCCCTGATTATCATAAATTGTGAAGCCTTGGCCATTGGTTAAATCTAAAGTCTGAACCTTTCAGCTTTCCAAAATACCATCTCAGCCCTATCGAGTCATAGCACGCTACAGTACAGAAACGTGCCCTTTGGCTCATCTGTTCCATGCTGAACCATTAGTCCACCTAGTCCCATCAGTGTGCACCTGGACCATAGTCCTATAGATACAAAGGACTCAAAAACATTCAGCTATTTCGGTAACAAAATCTTCACTATCCAAATCCTTGGTCTTGTAATATCTGGCTTTGTGTTTGGGAGGGATGAATTGGGATATTGTTTGTATGATTTGTAGTGGAGAATTTGGAGTTGCTCCACTACTCCAGTCCCAAAGAATGGTTACAACATATGGTTAACTGGCAGAATGACTTAAAATTTATAAAGAACTGGGTAATTTTGACTAACTGGTTTCTCCTTTTCCAAATCCTAATTGGAAAGAACAAATTTTAATATTCCACTTGGGTAGTGGGAAAGTTGAGGACCAGAGGACACAGCATCAGAATAGAGGGACGTCCCTTCTCCCAGATGGTCCCATCTGCCTGTTGTTCTTTCTTACTTTCTGCTTCCCCACCCCACCAATTCCATCTTCTCATCATCCCCACCCCTTCTGTTCCACCTAGCACACACCAGCCTCTATGTCACACCCCTGTGTCATGCCGTGTAGTGTTCTGTCTTGGCCCCCATGCATGCTCTTGACTAGAAACATCAGTTAATATATTTTGCCTCCACGGGTGCTGCTTGACCTGCTTGAGTTGAGAAGAATGAAGAGCGATCACATTGACAGCTATCTCAAATATTGAAAAGCCTAGATAACGTGGATGTGGAAAGGATGTTTCCTATAGTGGAGGAGTCTAGGGCCAGAGAGTGGTGAATCTGTGGAATTCATCGCCACAGATGGTTGTGGAGGCCAAGTCTTGGTGGCTATGATTAAATCAGAAGTTAATAAGTGCATGATTAGTAAGGGCATCAAAGGTTACAAGGAGCAGGCAGGAAAATGGGATTGAGAGGGATAATAAATGATTCATCATCATTGAACGGTGGAGCAAACTCAGTGGGCCAAATGACCTAATTCCGCTCCTATGTCTTACGGGCTTATAGCCAAATGGTATGAGTATTTTTGTCCTTTAGTTCCTTTCTCTTTTTGAACACATCTAGCTTTCTTTTAAATAGATTTCTTGTTTAAATATTATTCTAATTTTATTCTTCTCTTTTTGTATTTGTACAGTTTGTCTTTCGTAAATTGGTTGTTTGTCCTTTTCTGTCGTGTGTGGTTTTTCATTGATTTTATGATTATGATGATACGCAGTCCTCTTTTATTGTCATTTAGTAATGCATGCATTAAGAAATGATACATTATTTCCTCCGGTTGATATCACAAAACACAGGACAGACCAAGACTGAAAAAACTGACAAAACCACATAATTATAACATATAGTTACAAACAGTGTAACAATACCATAACTTGATGAAGAAGTCCGTGAGCGCAAAGTTCAAAGTTTCTCAAATGTCCCACATCTCAGGCAGACGGGAGAAGGAAGAAAAACTCTCCCTGCCATGCCGACCACAATCCGACTCTGAGTCATCGGAAAACTTCGAGCTCTGATCAGCTCTCTGACACCGAGTACTGAGCGCCATCTCTGTCCGAACGATTTGACCTCCTTCTCGGTCACCAAAAGCAGGCAAGGCCAGGGATTTTGAGGCCTACCCTCCGAAAGATTCCCGACCACACAGTAATGACAGCAACGGACTGGCGTTTCAGAAATTTCTCCAGGTGTTCCTCTGTGGTTTCACGTCCATTCTCCATCAAATCAGAATTGTCCACAGCCCCTATTTAACGGATACGATATCATTTTTCACCAGAGGGCTGCGCACGCACGGGACGCTCCCATTTTCTCCTCCCGTTTTTATTGTGTTTCTTTGTATTTACTATTCACAGAATAGTAAGAAAATCAATGCAAGAAAATGAATCTCAGAGTGGTATATGGTCACCTCTATGTACTTTGATAATAAGTTTATTTTGAACTTTGATTTGTCAGTGACTATCTTCTCTATATGGTTTTGAACTCCTTCACAAGTCCCAGGGTGTAAGTGTCAAATAGCAGAGGGCATAGCTTTCAGGTGGGGTGGGGAGTTTAAAGGAGACTTATGAGGCAAGATTTTGATGCTTGGCCAGGGAAAGTGGTGGAGGCAGATAGGACAGCAGTGTTTTAAGAGGTATTTAAACAGGCATGTGTACAACCAGGAATATAGACCATGTGCAGGAAGGTGGGATTGGTTTGGCTAGAGGGGCTGTTCCTGTGTTCTACTGTTCTATGGAAGCAGTTTATCTATCCCTTTGTAATTTAAAAAAATATACAGTGTACAAGGTGATAAGAGGCATAGATTGAGTGCACAGCTAAGTCTTTTCCTTAGGGCAGAAATGGCTAGTGCAAGGGTACACCATTCTAAGGTGATTGGCGGAAAGCATAGGATGGATATCAGAGATATGTTTTTTTTACACAAAGACTGGTGAGTGTGTGGAATGCACTTCCAGGGTGATGGTAGGGGCAGATACATTAGAGGCAAATTAGGGACGTATACAGAAAAAATGCTTTGAGACTCTTGGGTATATGGATGAAAGAAAAATAGAGTGCTATGTGTGAGGGAATGGTTAGACTCATCTTGGAGTAGGTTAAAATGTCAGCACAACACCATGGACTGAAGGGCCTGTATAGTGGTTTACTGTTCTCTGTTCAGTTGGGTCAGCCTTTGGACTTCTCTTTTTCACAGAAAAGAACCATTCTGTTCATTCTTTCCAGTGGCTAGAACTGTAGTTCTGGTATCATCAATATAAATATTCATTCATTATTCACCAAGTCATCAAAGAACCTTTTATTTCCTTCACTGTAGTTAGTGTTGCTGGATGTGAGTTTGGTCATTAATATGGGCTGTCTGCTGCCATGACTGCCGATATCAGAACAGCTGCATTTGCTTCCTTTTCAGCTCAAACCAGTTTTATTTCAGAACAAATTAGATCTTAACTACAGGGATTGAAACTGTCCCCAATTGATTTATTTTGTATTGGATATAAAGTCAATTTTAAGTTAACCGAAACTTCCATTTTAGCAACAATGAAGAAAAATTCTATATTTTTACTATTGCTACTTTAGCTTATTTAATCCTCCTGAAATCCATTAGAAAGTCTTTCTATATTGCAAATAAATCTCTCATATGTATCTTATTCCACTTGCATTGGGGTTTAGCATTCTGAGAGGGAAAAAATGTAATTTTGGTTTTCTGAAGTACAGGTTGAGTATCTGAAAATCCGAAATTTTTTTAGCACTGACATGACGTCACAAATGGAAAATTTCACACGGCGCTGGGAAGATTCCCAGGCGACACACAGGTCTTGCACACCATAGAAAATTCTGAGAAGTGACCTCACATATGTAATGAACAGATGTTAATGAAAAATAGAAAAACACTGTATAAAGCGAAAAATGAAGATCTCGATCGTGTATTAAGAGAGTGGACTTGTCAGTATGAGAGTGAACACATGCTTGTATGAAATGTATTTTTTTAAATTTAGACATACAGCATGGCACCAGGCTCTTCCAGCCCAGTGAGCCCACGATGCCCAATTAGAGCAGTGTGTCCAATTAAACTATCAACCTTTCGAATGTATGAGGAAACTGGAACACCTGGATGAAACCCACATGGTCATAGGGAGAACATACAAATTTCTTACACACAGCAGCGGGAATTGAACCCAGTTCACTGGTCCTGTAATGCAGTACACTAACTGCTACGTGACCGTACCACCCCACCAAAAAATATTCCGTTCATTACTTCATTTTGAAAATTACTGCAAGCGTCTTAGATCATAGAATATTACAGCAAGGAGACAAACCCTTCATCCCATTATGTCTGAATCAGGGTCAGATCTATTATCACTGAGATATGTTGTGAAGTTTGTTTCTTTGTGGTAGCATTATAGTCCAATACATTAAAATTACTATAAATTACAATTAGGATATGTATAAAAATAAACAGTGCAAAAAGAGAGCAAAATAGTGGAGTAGTGTTCATGGAATGTTTAGAATTCTGTTGGTGGGGGGAAGAAGCCATTTCTAAAATGTTGACTGTGTATCCTCGCAGTAGGATACACAGTAGTCACGGTAGTCATGAGAAGATGGCGTATCCTGCATGGTGGGTGTCCTTCTTGATGGATGCCTGCCTTTCTGAGGCATTGTATTCTGAAGATCTCCTCGATGTTGGGGAGGCTAGTGCTCATGGTGGAGCTGGCTGAGATTACAATCGTCTGCACCTTCTTCTGATCTAGTGTATTGGCACCGTCAAACCAGTCAGAATGCTCTCCACAGTCCATCTGTAAAAATTTGCTAGAGTCTATGGTGACATATCAATGACTCTCGAAAATTTTTACAGATGAACTACGGAGAGTCTTTGGAGATATATCAAAGACTCTATCCGATCATTAAGCTGGTCGTGGTCACATTATGGTCAGTGTTAGCAAGTTCGGCCAAAGTGCCTGTTCCATGCTGTGTGTCTCTGGTCTATGTCCCTCCACTCCCAGCACGTTCAAATATCTGTACAAGTCCAATCTTAAGTGTTACCGTTGTACCTGGTACCTCCAGGCAGAGCTATGGAACCGCGAGGAAGAAAGGCAGGTATTGAAGGCAGTGGAGTTTGGGGTCACAGGGTGCCTGGATGAAATGGGATCCTCCCAAGCGCAAGATCACTTGGGCAGAGCTTTAGAGACTGGAGCCCTTCCATATTTCTTTCCTCCTGCTGTCCGTGTGTCACACTCTCTCTTCACTATCACAGCTGCATACATGGGGGCTGAGAGAGGACCATAACTTGTGGTCAGTGGGGTTCACCAGCGCATGTACTGTCAGGATGCATGTACTGTAAGGCCATCCAAGATTATTGGGAGAAGGAAGGTGAACGGGATTGAGACAGATAATAAATAAACCATGATAGAGTGGTGAGGCAGACTTGATGGGCTGAATGGCCTAATTCTGCTCCTGTGTCTTGCGGTCAAAATCTAATTCATCTTCCCAGGTGTCATTGTAGATCGGCAAAATGAACAGTTAATCCAAAAATAATCTTTAAAATGTGACGATTAATCTTCTGATCTCATTCCCATTATCCCTATTGTAAAGTGCTTATTAGGATTGGATAGGATTAGATCTACTTGCAGACTCATTCCTGAGATCCCATTCTAGAATAACTTGCTCCAAAATAACCATCATGGATCACAGAATCGTACATTAGATAAGAAAATAAAGATGCCTGCTGTTCTTTGGCTGACCCCAATCTTAAATGTCATGTGTGTATATTTACCTATATTGTACAGCAATAGTAATCAAATTAAGTGATTTCCCCTAACAAAAACATCCTTTTCGAAAAGATTGGAGAATATTTACTTTTTGGAAATCCCTCATTTGCCGGGACAATACATCAGAAAACTTCATTGTATATACAGGGTTAGGAAAAATGTGACATTGGTGATAACCTATTTATAGGATGCTGTTCACTCAGTATAAACATCCCAAGGCATTTCACAGGAGCATTAATAAAATGAAAATTAACACAAAGTGTGTGAGATATGAGTAAAGATTGCTAAAAGCTTGGGTGAGAGATTAAGTCTTAAAGGGTGTCTTAACAGAGTGGAGAATGGAATTCCAGAGCTTAGTGGAAAGCTGATATTATATCTACATTTGATTGCTGTATTTGGGCAGCAATCATGCTGTCGATTACATGTGTGGACCTTGGTGTGATTTGCTGAGGGATGCCACATAATCCGCCTAGAATGCAGGATGTTGCTATGGTTAAGGTATGTGAGAATGGCCTCTGATCTATTGAACTGTTTTTGCCCGTTGACAGCAACAGAGAGAATGATAGAGAGCTCATATTAACACAGCTTGTCTTTGTTAGAAACCACTGCATTTAAAAAAAATTCTCTTATATTTTACAAGCAAGGGCAGGTTGGTTGCCACTGACAACTTGATGCAAATCCAGGCTAATGTTTAATTGCGTATAATTAACTGCTAAAGCAAACTGTAGTTGTAATTATGCAAAACAAATGGCAAACTAAGAATAAATACATTACACATCATGGATAAAGTCCCCAGGGCTTGGCTAGATCTAATACCATAAACAGCTATTCAAGTTTTTTTTTGAAGAAATTTATTTAAAGCATGACAGACTGCTATTATTACTGAAAAAAAATGGAGATTATTCATAGCCAGTTGCTGACTCGACAAATCCTCAGATGCATGATGCTTATAAAGGCAGGACTGCAAAAGCTGTAAATCAATCATAACTTTCCATTTGTGTGGATTCCCATCAGAAACTGACTATCAGTTCTCCTTTCAGATGCAGTTGAATCCCTGTACATATTCAATTTCTATATTTCAAAAAAATATAGTGGAGTACTTCTACAACAATTTCAATCAGTGATTGCTCTCTCTAAAGAAATAACAATCCTGAGAGAGGTGGGTGATATATCAGTACATGCAATTGCAGGTATCTCTGGAATAAGTGCCTATCCACAAATACCTAAATCATCTATTGCCAATTCTGTGTCAAGATAAAAGTTAAAAGTATTTAAGATGCTGCAGGGACAGCATGGTAGCTTAGCAGTTAGCGCAATTACCAAACAGTGCAATCACTGGTGTTCAATTCTTGCCTCTGTCTATAAGGAGTTTTTACATTCTCCCTGTGATCACGTGTGTTTTCTCCCACATTTCAAAGGCATATGTGTTAGTAAGGATGAGTAAATTGTAGGCGTGCAATGTTGGAGCCGGAAGTATGGCAACACTTAACAATTACAATCCTAGCTGATTTGTTTTTATGCAAGGAATACATTTCACTCTATATTCGATGTACATGTGACAAATAAAGCTAATCTTTAATCTTGGTCTTTTAAATTTGACTTTTAAAGAGATTTACTTTGAAACTATTTTGTAATCAGGGAAAAAAGTGCATGAAAGTTGATTGTAATAATATTCTCCAATAAATACTTACAGCTCGTCTGTGTTATGGCTTGAGTGAAGGGTAAATGAGGACCAATTGAATGTTTGAAAGGGCCAAGTATAGTGACAGTCAGATAATGGGATGATTCTCCTGTCAATAACAGAGTTTTAATTTTATGCACTTAAGATGAGGAAAGCTGCAGCAACTTCCACTAAAAGTGAATGATACTATGGGCAGGGGATAGTTACAGTACATAGATCAGTACAGGGTCTTCACCCACAGTGTTGTGCTCACCTTTTAACCTTATCCAAGATCAATCTACCCCTTCCCTACTATGTTGCCCTTTAGTTTTCTTTCATGCATGTGTCTAAGAATTTCTTAAATGTCCCTAATGTATCTGCCTCTACCACCACTCCTGGCAGGGTGTTCCATGCACTCACCATTCAGTGTATTTAAAAAAAACTACCTCTGACATCCCCCCCCCCCCAATACTTTCCTCTTATCACCTAAAATTAAGTCCATTTCTGCCCTTGAGGAAAGTATCTGGCTGTCCACTGTATCTGTGCCTCTTATCATCTTACACACCTCCATCAAGTCACCTCTTATCCTTCTTTGCTTCAGAAAGAAAATTCAAGCTTGATTAACCTTTCTAATGAAATTAGATTGAATACACTCATTCACTGACACTGGTTTCATTCAAATATTGTACTTCCCTCCCCTTTTTCGATTTCTTTGTTTTCATGTCTGGAGGCAAACTGTTAACTGCCATCTTTTATAAACCTGCTGATTCCCACGGTTATCTTGATGATACCACTTCCCACCCTACCTCCTCTGAAAATGCTATTCCTTTTTCTCAGTTCCTTCGCCTCCTCTGCATCTGGTCCCAGGATGTGACTTGCTTTTCTAGGACATCAGAGATCTCCTTCTTCAAAGAACTGGGTTTCCCTTCCTCCACTGTTGATGCTGCCCTCACCCACATCTCCTCAATTTCTCGAACATCCACACTCACTCCATCTTCCTGCCACTTTAACAGTGATAGAGTTCCTCTTACTCTTACCTACCGCCCCAAGTGCCTTTACATCCAACACATCATCCTGCACAACTGTCGCCATTTCCAAAGGGAACCGACCACCAAAAATATCTTTACCTCACCCCCTCTCTCTGCTTTCTGCAGAGATTGCTCCCTCTGTGATTCCCTTGTCCATTCATTCCATCCCACTAATCTCCCTCCTTGCACTTATCTCTGCAAGCGGCCAAAGTGCTACACCTGCCCATACACCTCCTCCCTCACTTCCATTCATGATCCCAAACAGTCCTTCCAGATGAGGCAACACTTCACCTGTGAATCTGCTGGAGTTGTCTATTGTGTCCAGTGCTCCAGATATGGCTTCTTTGACATTGGTGAGACCTGCTGTAAATTGTGGGATTTCTTTGTCATGCGCCTCCACTCCATCTACTAGAAGCAGAACTTCCTGGTGGCCAAACATTTTAATTCTGATTCCTATTCTTGTTCTGACATGTCCATAGGGCCTTAAGATATAGGAGCAGAATTAGGCCATTTGGCCCATCAGGTCTGCTCTGCCACTTCTTCATGGCTGAGCCAATTTTCCTTTCAGCCCCAGTCTCCTGCCTTCCCCCCTGCATCCTTTCATACCCTGACCAAGCAATAATCTATCAACCTTTGCCTCAAATATACATAAAAACTTGGCCTTCACAGCTCCCTGTGGCAAAGAAATCCACAGATTCACCATTCTTTGGCTAAAGAAATTACTACTCATCTACATTCGAAAAGGACATCCCTCTATTCTGAGGCTGTTCCCTCTGGTCTTTGACTCTCCCAGCATAGGAAACATCCACTCCATCAAGGCTTTTCACCATTCATAGGTTTCGATGAGGTCACCCATCATTCTTCTGAATTCCAGCAAATACAGGCCCAGAGCCATCAAACATTCTTCAAACGACAAGCCATTCAATCCTGGATTCATTTTCGTGAGTATCCTGTGAGCTTTTTACAGTTTCAGCACATATTTTCTGAGATAAGGGTCCCAAAACTGCTCACAATATTCCAAGTGAGGCCTCACCAGTGCTTTATAAAGTCTCAACATTACATCCTTGTTTATATTTTCTAGTCCTCTTGAAATGAATGCTAACATTGCATTTGCCTTCCTCACCAGAGACTCAACCTGCAAATTGACCTTTAGGGAATCCTGCAGAAGGACTCCCAAGTACCTTTGCACCTCAGTTTTTTTTTGTATTTTCTCTCCATTTGGAAAATAGTCAACCCTTTCTTCTACCAAAGTACATGACCACACACTTCCCAACACTGTATTCCACCTGCCGTTTCTTTGCTCAGTCTCCTAATCTGTCTAAGTCCTTCTGTAGCCTCTCTATTTCCTCAAAACTACCTGCTTTCGACCTGTCTTCATATTGTCTGGAAATTTTGCAATAAGGCCATCAATTCCATCAGTGACATAAAGTAAAAAGAATCGGTTCCAACACAACACAGACCTCTGTGGAACACCACTAGTCATCAGCAGCCAGCCAGAAAAGACTCCCTTTATTCCCACTCTTTGTCTCCTACCAATCAGCCCCTGTTTTATCTATGCTATAATCAGCCCTGTAATACCATGGGTCCATAGTTTGTTAAGCAGCTTCGTGTGGCACCCTGTCAAAGGCCTTCTGAAAATCCAAGTACACAACATCAACCAATTCTCCTTTGTCTATCCTGCTTGTTATTTCTTCAAAGAATTCCAACAGATTTATCAGGCAAGATTTTCCCTTGAGGAAATCATGCTGTCTATGGCCTATTTTATCATGTGCCTCCAAGTACCCAGAGATCTCATCCTTAATAATGGAGTCCAACATCTTCCCAACCATTGAGGTCAGACTAACTGGCTTATAGTTTCCTTTCTTCTGCTTCTCTCTCTTCTTGAAGAGTGGAGTGACATTTGCAATTTTCCAGTCTTCTGGAACCATTGCAGAATCTGGTGATTCTTGAATGATCAATGCCTCCACGATCTCTTTAGCCACCTCTTTCAGAATTGTGGGGTGTACACCATCTGGTCCAAGTGACTTTTCTACCTTCAGGCCTTTCAGTTTCGCAAGAACCTCCAGTCCGCCGAAGGGTTCCGGCCTGAAACATTGACTGATTGTTTCCACGGATACTGCCCGACCTGCTGAGTTCCTCTAGTGTGTTGTGCGTGTAACCTTCTCTGTAATTATGGTAACTTCACACACTTCATGACCCCTGACACCTGGAACTTCCACAGTGACGACTGATACAAAATTCTTATTCAGTTTGTCTGCCATTTTGTTGTCCCCCATTACTATCTCTCCAGCATCATTTTCCAGCTGTCCAATATCCACTCTCACCTCTCTTTTACACTCTATGAATCTGAAGAACCTTTTGGTATCCTCTTTAATATTATTGGCTAGCTTACTTTCGTTTTGATCTTTACATTCTTAATGAGTTTTTCTAGTTGCCTTCTGTCAGTTTTTAAAAGGTTCCCAATCCTTTAACTTCCCACTAATTTTTGCTCTATTATGTGCTCTCTCTCTGGCTTTTATTTTGGCTTTGACTTCTCTTGTTGGCCACAGTTGTGTCATCTTTCCTTTGAATATTTCTTTGGCAGTGGTCCCCAACCTCCGGGCCACGGACCGATACATTGCCGCGAAGAATGCAGCGGTGGCCAGGACATACCCAGCACATCTTTAAGAAAAAAGCCAAAATAACCAAGTTAATTAATTAGGTGCTGCCCGGTATGTAAATGTCGGCCCTGTACGTGCCGGGCGTCACCTAATTAATTAGCACGTTTATTTCAGCTTTTTTCTTAGAGATGTGCTGGGTGTGTCCCAGGCACCGCTGCATTCTTCACGGCACGTATTGGTCCGCAGCCCGGAGGTTGGGGACCACTGTTCTTTGGGATGTATATATCCCGTGCCTTCTGAATTGTTTCCAGAAATTTCAAACATTGCTGCACTGCCATCATCTCTGCCAGTGTTCTTTTCCAACTCAATCAATTCTGGCCAACTCTTCTCTTATGCCTCAGTCATTCCCTTTACTCCACTGTAATAAACTGTTGGTCCATGGCTTCCTCTTGTACCAAGATGAGGGCACCCTCAGATTGGAGGAGCAACACCTTATATTCCGTCTGGGTACCCTCCAACCTGATGGCATTTCAATTTCTCTTTCCAGTTAAAAGAATTTCCCTCCTCTCCCCTCTCCTTCTATTCCACACTCTGGCCAGTTACCTCTCTTCGCCTGTTTGTCACCCCCCTGTGGATCCCATTCTTTCCGTTCCTTTCTCCACTCTCTTTATGTTTCCAACCCACCTGGCTTCACCTGTCGTCCTCTAGCTTTCCCCGCCCCTCTCCTTTTTATTCTGGTGTCTTCCCCCTTCCTTTTCAGTCCTTAAGAAAGGTCTCAGCCTGAAACATCAACTATTTATTCTCCTCCATAGATGCTGTTTGACCTGCTGAGTTCCTCCAGCATTTTGTGTGTGTTGTTTTGTACTTGGTTTGTGCTGAGTGAGGTGAGAGGTGGTACTACTTCCCTTCCAAGGTTCAAGATTATTTGTTGTCATTCTTCAATACATGAGTGTAAAGGAAAACAAATGCTTTTTACTCTGGATCTGATGCAGCAGGGGAAAAAAGTCTCTTAAATATCCCTAATGTATCTGCATGTTACATGTTTCTTCTCATAGCTGTTTCTTTTTTATTGTGAGAAGATGCTGCAATTTTGTTGAAAGGTTATGCTACAACAAAATCTTTTTAAACAGGCTGAATAAATTATCTCTGCTTTACATTTGACGCCTGCTGTGAGCTCAGACATCTATGCATCCCACCTCCAAACTTATTGACATACACTGAATGGCCACTTTATTATGTGTACCGGTAACCTGCTCGTTAATGCAAATATCTAATCAGCCAATCATGCAGCACCTCAATGCATAAGAGCATGCAGACATGGTTAAGTGGTTCAGTTGTTGTTCACACCAAACATCAGACTGGGGAAGAAATGTGAATTAAGTGACTTTGACCATGGAATAATTGTGCCAGATAGGGTGATTGTCCCAGAAACTACTGATCTCCTGGGATTTTCATGCACAACAGTCTCTAGAGTTTACAGAGAATGATGTAAAAAAACAAGAAAGCATCCAGCGAGCAGCGTTTCTGTGGGCAAAAACACCTTGTTAGTGAAAGAGGTCAGAGAAAAATGGTGAGACTGGTTAAAGCTGAGAGGAAAATGGCAGTAACTTAAATAACCACATGTTAAAATAATGGTATGCGGAAGAGCATCTCTGAAGGCACAGCACATCGGATGGATGGGCTACAGCAGCAGAAGGCCAGGAACATACAGAACTACACTCAGTGGCCACTTTGTTAGGTACAGCAGATAGCTAATAAAGTGGCCACTGAGTGTATGTTGTTAATGGTGGCTGTTTTCAAAGAGCATAGGCACAGAAGTCTGTTGCAAATTTCTGTGATTTGCTGTCCATTTAATGTTAAATTCCAGTATTCAAATTTAAAGTAAAATTTTATCAAAGTACACATCTGTTTCCAAATACTACCTTGAGAATCATTTTCTTGCAGGTATTTACAGGAAAATAAAGAAGTACAATAGAATTTATGAAAAACTTATGCATAAACAAAGATCAACTAACAACCAATGTGCAAAAGAAGACAAATTGTGTAAATATAAAAAAAATCTCTGAGGACATGAGTTGTAAAGAGTCTTTGGAAGTGAGTCTAGGTTGTAGAATCAGTTCAAGTTATGGTGATTTAAGTTATCCATACTAGTTCAGAAGTTGTAGGGTAACAACTATTCCTGAATCTGGTGGTTTGGGGCCTAAGGCTTCTGTACCTCTTGTCCAATGGTTGTAATGAGAAGAGAGCATAGCTTGGATGGTGGGGGGTTTCTGAGATGATGGATGCTGCTTTCTTGTGGCAGCGATCCTTTTAAATGTGTTCAATGGTGGGGTGGATATTGCTTGTGATGGACATTCACCCTATCACTGAACTGTTTCCACAACCTATGGACTCACTTTTAAGGACTTTTCATCACATTTTCTTGATACTTATTGCTTATTTATTTATTATTATTTTTTCTCCTTTTGCCGAGTTTGTTGTCTTTTGCACATTGGGGTTTGTCTGCCACGTTGGGTGCAGTCTTTCATTTGCTCTCAAACACATGGAAGTCTGCAGGTGCTGGAAATCCAAAGCAACTCTGAACCCTTTTCCAGTGTTTTGTGTGTGTCACTTTCATTGATTCTATTGTGGTTTTGAATGCCTGCAAGAAAACGAATTTCATGGTTGTATATGATGACATATATGTACTTTGATAATAAATTTACTTGAACTTTGGGTTATAGTCTTTTCTGTTACTGGACATGAGTGTTTCCATACTAGCCCATTATGTAGCCTGTAGGATCCTCTCCACTGTGTATCTACAGAAGTTTGTCAAAGTTTTTGTTGACATGTCAAATCTATGTAAACTTATTCATGTAATTAGTTTCCTCATGAATGAACAACTTAAGAATGGTGTTAACGTGAAGTTGATTAAAACCATCCATTCTCAGACTTCTCTGACTAAGAACATGGTGTTTATGAGCAAATTTAATCTTTAGAGCTTTTGTGGTGAAGATTGGTATCACGATTAATGGAAACTGGGATCTCAATCTGTCACATTAAATGCTCCATATATAGTGCAACTTCCTTTTCAGGTCGTTTAAGAGTTTACACCTCAATTTGTCACTAATGGTGGTTACAAGAAAAATTTAATGGCTTCTCTCTGACAGTTCAAGTTTATTGTCATTTGACTGTTCATGTATAAAGCCAAACGAATCAACTTCCCTCTGGACTACAGTGCACCCACAATGTATATATCACACACAGCATATAATGCAAAATATTACCACAAACAAGTTAATAAATTATAAAATATAATTCAATGTGCATATAGTGCACAGCACAGGTAAACAGTACAGTAAACAGCTTGCTGTCCTAGCAATGAGACCTCAGTGGTGGCAGGATATTCATTAGTCTCACAGCTGAGGAAAGAAGCTGTTACCCAGTCTGACAGTCCTAGTCCTGATGCTCTTGTACCTCCTTACTGATGGTAGTGGGTCAAGGGGATTGTGGGATGGATGGTTGGGATCCTCAACAATGTTTGGGCCCTTTGTCTGCAACGCTCCCAGTAAATGCAACAAATAAGGGGGAAGGAGACTCTGGTGATCCTCTTTGCTGTTTTACCACCCTCTACAGGGTCTTGCAGTCTGATGCCCAGTACAGTTTAAACAGCAATGTTGTTTCTCAGTGATGGGGAAGGATCATTTTCCTATGAACTTCTCCACTGTTGTCCTAATATTAGTTGGATCATTATTACTCTGTGTAAGTGGATTCATAACAA
Organism: Mobula hypostoma; assembly: GCF_963921235.1. Taxonomy (NCBI): domain Eukaryota; kingdom Metazoa; phylum Chordata; class Chondrichthyes; order Myliobatiformes; family Myliobatidae; genus Mobula; species Mobula hypostoma. Next base: position 4,752,184 of record NC_086119.1, on the reverse strand, counting down.
AACTATGAGGAGGATGGATAGCCCTGAATGTTTGCAGGCTTTTGGTCCTCCAGTTGGGTGAGAGTAGATCTAGAAGTCAGAGGTTTAAGGTGAAGCATTTAAGCAGATGGAATTGATGACTTTGTGGCCAGGTTTGCAAATGATACAAAGATAGGTGGTGGGGCGGGTAGTGTTAAGAAAACAGAGTCAGCAGAAAGACTTGGGCAGATTAGGAGAATCGGTGAACAAGTGGCAGATGAAATACAGTGTTGGAAGTGTATGGTCATACACTTTGGCAGAATAAATAAAGACTATTTTCTGTACAGAGAGCAAATTCACAAATCAGAGGTGTAAAGAAGCTTGGGAGTCCCAGTGCAGGATTCCATAACACATAGGAGCAGAATTAGGCCATTCAGCCCATTGAGTATTCTCTGCCATTCCACCATAGCTGATTTATTATTCCACTCAGTCCCATTATCCTGTCTTCGCCTTGTAACCTTTGATGCTCTGACTAATCAAGAACCTGTCATCGTCAGCTTTAAATATACTCGGTCTCTAAAGGTTAATTTTGCAGGTTGAGTCAGTGGTAAGGAAGGCAAATGCAATGTTAGCATTCATTTAAAGAAGACGAATAAAAAGGAAGGATGTAATCCTGAGGCTTTATAGGGCACTGGTTAAAGCACATTTGCAGTATCTTGAGCAGTTTTGGCCCCTTATCAAAGAAAGGTTGTGCTGACATTGGAGAGGGTCCAAAGGAGGTTTATGACAATGATCCCAGAAATGAAAGAGTTGACATATGAAGTGTGTTTGATGGCTCTGGGTCTGTACTCGCTGGAGTTTAGAAGTCTGAGGGGAGGATATCATTGAAATCTATTGAACATTGACGGACCTAGATAGAGAGGACATGGAAAGGACATTTCCATTAGTGGGGTAGTCTAGGACCAGAGGCACAGCCTCAGAATAAAGGATGGGGTTGAGTGGCATAATAAATCATCCATGATGGAAAGTTGGAGCAGACATGATGGGCTGGATGGCCTAATTCTGCTCCTGTGTCTTATGGTCTTGTGACTATGGTCTGGGAGCAGGTTGATGGGACTTAGCTGAAGACCAGGCGAGTGTGGACGGTAGTGTTGTTGTGCTCTCTGTCTCTACATTTTACTATTGATTTATGTCATCATTAAAATAGGAAAATGGTTTTGAGGTGCACTTTGTGATGGTGATAAGGGATTCAATGTGGTCTAACTTGTTTAGCCTTTTAGAGGTAATGTGAATACTTCCAAATTGAGGTGAATGAATCAGGCAATCTTCAAATTTGAGTTTCTGCCAAGGTTGTTTTGAATACTTGGCTGTTTATATGAGTGAAGTTACTGTGCTGACAAATGCACCTTTTCCCTTTACTTTGTTTTTTTTTCCCTGTTCCTTTAATTCTGTAAAAACATTAAATAAGTAGTGCAAAAAGAGAACAAAATAATAAAGCAGTGTTCATGGGGTGTTTCTTCTGCGTGGGATCTGTCTGAGAGCCTGGATTTCTGCTAAAATCTCAGAGCATCTTGAAGCCAGAGATTTCTGACTTGAGCACTTCAGACTCGCACTTCAGCTTTAAGTTCAGAAATCTGACTGGATGGATGAAGCTATCAATTGTAAAACAGATTTAGCTGGAGTTAGAATAGTACGGAATGTGAATTGGATGTGTGTTATTGTGAGACAAGTTCATGCGTGACGGCGGTAGTAATTTTGCTCCATAGCAAGAGTATTTCCCGTTTAGGCAGTTGGAGAAGTTGGTGTAGGTGTCAAGAGCTCCCAACCATAGGAAAATGACTGAACTTTTCAAAAGTCAGAAACCCTTTCTAAACTGATGTTGGTGGCTTGAATTGCAGAATCATAAAGAACAGAAACAGGCCTTGGCCCAACTGCTCCATACCGACCAAGGTGGCCATCCAGGCTAGTCCCATTTGTCTGCATTTGGCCCAATGCCTTCTAAACCTTTCCTCAACCATTTTCTGTGGTAGCTCTTCCCACATTCTTTTGGTAGCTCATTCCATATTGGGTGTTGCTTTGGGTTATATCACTATAGTTGGCATGCAATGATTCCTTTCACTCAGTACTGTGAATTCTGAAGTTTCTCTAAGTAAGGAATGTGGTATGAGCTGCCTGGGGAAATGGTCTAGGAAAGGTTTAGAAGGTTATAGGCCAAATGGGATGAGCTTGGATGAGCATCTTGGTCAGTATGGACCTCTTGGGACCAAAAGGTCCAATTCCATTCTATATAATTGGACCGTAAGACCATCTTATTCTATATAATTCTATTGATTTGAAAAGGTAAAAATGTGTCAAAACCTAAAAAAAAGCTATAGCTTCAAGTGTCCACGTGATGTTATTGCCTAGAAAAGTCTGTTGATCCTTATCCTCTTAAACCTGGAATAACTAATGAACATTTCAGCAATTCTGGATAGACTTGTAATAACTGGGACTAACTAACAGAAGAGGTGTACAGTGCATTTGTACATTAATTAAAAATGTACATGGAACTCTTCCATGACACTTAAGTGGATATTTATGAAATGTTGGAATATTCGATCTGCTTCACCCTGGAATGCATTCCTGATCTGAATGTATTCATCCTACACAGTACTGTGAGCTCTGCTTCGTTGGACCAGTGCAGGTGTCTGTTCCCAAGCTATTGAACTAATTACAAAATTGTATTTTTGTACATTATTGGAATGCCATCAATCCTCTGTGGGATGTAAAGTGATGAGGTGATGCATGTACAGAGTTGTAACAGGACAATGTTACCTGATTTTATAATGGAAGCATTAATCTAATGCAGGGGTTCCCAACCTGAAATCCACAGACCCCTCGGTTAATGGTAGGGGTCCATGGCACAAAAAAAAAGTTGGGAACCCCTGATCTAATGGTTGGGTAGGAAGGCATTAAATGTATACTTGCTTCAGTTTTTGTTTTGACATCAATTTTCCCCCCTCCCCTGAAACCAGTGTCAAACTTGTTTACTGACAAGTTCGAGGCTAAATATGAAGACAAAAGACTGCAGGTGCTTAAATCTAGAACAAACTGTGACTCAAAGCCATCAAAGATCCCACAGAGAGCAAGATGATAATGACCAGATAATCTCAGTGTTGATCTGAAAGATGCATATTGATCAGAGCAGCAGGGGTAAATTTTTTTTCTCTTGAAATAATGCCAGCTGAAAGCAGATGGAACTTCAGTTTAATGTATCATTTGGAGAGATGGTAGATCTTTCCACATGGGGTTTTCCTTCTGCATGGGATTTGTGCGAGAGCCTGGATTTCTTCTGAAATATCAAGAGAGTATCTTGAACCCAGAGATTTCTGGCTTGGGCACTTCAGCTTTGTGTATTAGTAGCACCTGCACATCTAGAAGATGGTGCTGTAAATATATTCTGCTTACTCTCCTGTTTTAAGCTTAATGCTTGACCAATATGTTAGATCCTGATGCACATAGATTCTTCGGAAGTCAAGAATGAGGCATAAAACATATTACTTACAGGCATTTTATTAAATATTACATGAGCAAATAAGAACAAAAAGTGCTGAGAAAATGAATAAGACCAGACTAAAAACCACTCATGGTCATTTCATACTCAGACTAGAGATAACACAAATTCTAATGATAGTAATTAACCTATAAAATAGCCATATTCAAGTGGTTGGGTGCTGGGGTGGAGATAAGTCTCTACCAATGGAGGTCTAAAGCACTCCTTCCCTCTGCTAGTCTGCAGGTCACTCTTGGGGCAAGGTGTAGCACCTGCTTAGCCCCTTGATCAAGGTCACATGAAGCAGTGGATGGTCATATGAGCAGCTGGTGCATATCGCCTGCCTTGTAAAGACACTGCCCAGAAGAAGGCACTGGCAATCCACTTCTGAAGAATTTGCCAAGAACAATCACGGCCATAGACTGTGATCGCCCATGTAATACAACACAGCACAAGTGATGATGATGATTCAAGTGGTGTGACAGCTCTAGAGTTTCTAGAAAAATGCAGAAGCAACTGTACCATAATAACTGGGAAATTCAAGGCAATTACATGTATGTATGAGATTATATAAAAGTACAAGCAATCATAGGAAAGTTAAACAAAAGAAAAATATCAATTCTACACCCCAGTTCAACAAATGTGTACACTGGAGCAGGGCGCATGTTTATTACATTGCATTGTTCGGTTACAGAGTGCCACAGTAGCTTAGACGCTCTTGTAGCTTGGGGTGTCGGGGTGTCGGAGTTCAGTTTCAACAGCGTTTCTAAGAGATTTGTATGTCCTTCCCGTAAGCACATTTCCTCTGGGTACTCTGGTTTCCTCCCAATCTCTGGTTAGGTTAATTAGTCATTGTAAATTTTCTTGTGATTAGGCTAGAGTTAAATAGGCGAGTTGCTTGGTGGGGAAGGGTCTGTTCTGCACTGTATCGCTACGTAAATAAATAAATCTTCTGTGTCAACCACTTGGCTTGTCTGTTTGCAACCATAGGTTTAATAATTAGTAAAAAATCAAATAAGGTTTCATTAAGTTCCTGTTTTTATTCAGTCCTCCCTGCTCCACTGTTATCTTGCTTTGAAATTCGGCACATCTTTGTCACTTTAGCTCAGACTGAGAACATAAACATTTTAAAATGGTTATTTTTAGAAACTCCCGTGACATTTAGTTCATATGGTCTAATACAGAAGCTGCAAGGTGACTTATTTAGGAAATGTTTTTTAGTTGCTAAACTTGGGTTACCTGAAACTGCAAGAAGCAATTGGGAATATCTGTCCTGCCACTTCCATTTTATGCTGGGCCTTCCCCAAAAGGAATGTTGCTGGGCTCGTGCAGGTCAAGTCCTGAGGTAAGCTTATTTGTTGTTTATTTATTGAGATATAGCGTGAAATAGGCCCTTCCAGCCATGCCTGCCCAGCAATCTCCAGATTTAATCCTAGTAGCCTAATCACAGGACAATTTACAATGACCAATTAACCTACCAGCTGGTACTAACCCATGTGGTCATGGGGACAACATGCAAACTCCTTACAGGCAGTGGCGGGATTGAACCTGGGATGCCAGTACTGTAAAGCTTTGTGCTAACCGCTATGATACCGTGCCACCCACAGGTTTATATTGCGGGTTTTTAATATAGGTTCTGTGTTCCAAATGTGTGACCATCAGTCCCTGTTTCTAATGAATTGGGAGATGTGTACCATAGAAAAAATTGCCAAGTGAAAAAAATTAAATAAGTACTGCAGAAAGAGGGAAAAGTAATGAGGTAGTGTTCATGGGTAGATGGACTGTTCAGAAATCTGAAATTGTGATTCCAAAAATGTTGAGTTTGTTTTTTCTACCACCCCCTTGATGGTAGCAGTGAGAAAAGGACATATCTTAGCTGGTAGGGGGTCTTCAATGATGGATGCAGCCTTTTTGAGGAATCACCATTTGAAGATATCCTTGATGATAGGGAGGCTAGTGCCTATGATGGAGCTGGCTGAGATTACAACCATCTGCACCTTTTTCCGATCCTGTGCAATAGCCCCTCCTTAAGATGAGAAGCCATGGAGTATAGCATTGGAACCTGTGGAAAAAGTTATTGGGATTGAATTTGGATAACTATGTATTAACAGAACAGCTCTCTTAAAAGGGATATTTCTGGACATATATTTAATGGGGTATTTTGAGCCACTAGTAAGGCAAGTCAAATAAATGCAGTATCATCTAGAAATATTGACAATTTATTATCATGATATGTGTGTGTGGGCATGTGGCCAAGTGGTTAAGGCATTGGACTAGCGACCTGAAGGTTGTGAGTTCGAGCCCCAGTCAAGGCAACGTGTTGTGTCCTTGAGCAAGACACTTAATCACACATTGTTCTGCAACGACACCGGTGCCAGGCTGTATCGGCCCTTGCCCTTCCCTTGGACAACATTGGTGTCGTGGAGAGGGGAGACTTGCAGCATGGGCAACTGCTGGTCTTCCATGGTCTCGCAAGACTAACGGATGCCTTTACTATTTGTGACTCTGGGTTGCCCCAGCACATCCTTTGGTTGTTTACACAAATAATACATTTCACTGTATGTTTGATGTACATGTGATAAGCAAATGAATATGAATCTGAAACCAATGCCTGCATTAATTAGTGTACTGTTGACTATGTGGGATTTTAATTTGATATGAGGTCTTAATATACTCTTTATGTTCCGATCTAATTTGAATAATCTGTGCGCATTATATGAATCCCCTACCATTTAGTATTTGTAACTTGGAGAAATGTTTGAGTATGGAGAATATCAGTCTGATAGGCAGGCAAGCTTATGAGTCAGCTAAATCATACTAACAAGCATTCAGATTTTCTTGTACAACACACAAAATGCTGGGGGAATTCAGCAGGTCAGGCAGCATCTATGGAAAAGAGTACACAGTCGACATTTCGGGCCAAAACCCTTCTTCAGGACTGAGAAGTAAGGGGGAAGGTGCCAGGATAAAAAGAGATTTTCTTTTGTTGACCATTGGTTGTAATTCTTGTTGATTTGCTTTGGGGATTTTGGGTCATATCTCATCCATGTGGATTGTTGATGTCCTGTTGAGGTTTGCTACTCCTACAGTTTTGTGTGGGCTGGTATATGTGAACTTGGGACTGAAAGGGAAACAGTTTGAACTTGTGCATTTCCATCATCGAGGTGCCCTCATGAAGGGTCATTTTGCAGGTGTTGCTGTGGATTTCGAGCATCTGCAGAATCTCATGTGTTTGTGCCTTTCTGTCATTTTTTTTTACATCTATTTCAGAGTCGAGTACAAAGTCAAAGGAAGTTTTGTTATCGAGGACGTAGATATTACCATATATTACCTTGAGATTCATTTTTTGCAGGCATTTCTGAAATCTAGTTCAGTTTATTGTCATTCATCCGTACACAGGTATACTCACAAACAAAACAATGTTCCTCTGGACCAAGGAGCACAACACTGTACAGTTAACTCGTACCAACACATACAGTAATATTACTACAAATAAGTTAACAAATATTAAGGGACATTTTCAAATGTACCCCACCACAGGAAATATCCTCTCCACCTCCACCCTATCTAATCCTTTCAACATTCAGTAGGTTTCAATGAGATCCCCCTGCATTTTTCTAAATTCCAGTAAGTACAGTCCCAAAGCTGCCAAACGCTCCTCATATGCGTTAACCCCTTCATTCCTGGAATCATCCTCATGAACCTCCTCTGGACTGTCTCCAGTGACAACATATCCTTTCTGAGATATGGGGCCCAAAATGGTTGACAATACTCCAAGTACAGGCTGACTAGAATCTTGTATCTCCTTGCTTTTATATTCTATTCCCCTTGAAGTAAATCCCAACATTACATTTGCCTTCTTTACCACAGATTCAACCTGTAGATTAACCTTCTGAGAGTCTTGCATGAGGACTCCTAAGTCCCTCTGCACCTCTGACGTTTGCACCTTCTCCCCATTTAGATATTAGTCTGTACTATTGTTTGTTTTACTAAAATGCATAATCATACATTTCCCAATACTGTATTCCATCTGCCACTTTTTGCCCATTCTTCCAATTTTTCTAAGTTCCGCTGCAATCGCGTTGCTTCCTCAGCATTACCTACCCCTCCACCTATCTTTGTATCATCCGCAAACTTTTGCCACAAAGCTATCAATTCCATTATCTAAATCAGGGATCCCCAGACTTTTTTTGCACTGCGCACCGGTTTAGTATTGACAATATTCTTGCGGACCGGCCGACCAGTGGGGGGTGGGTAGGGTTGCCAATGGATAAGAGTAGCAGTCAAATTTGTTGAGTTTACCCCAAAAAAGATTACAATGTCCATGAAGCCTTGTGTGGGCACCAGTGCGCATGCGTGACTTGCTCATGCGTGTACGTGCCGATTTTTTTTTCTACAAATCGTTTTTGGCGATTCTGTTCGGGGGGGCGGGCTGTGTTAATCACGACTGGAGTATAGGTGATAAGTGGCTAATACACTCAATTTCGTTTCTAAAAGGGTTTATCTAACGAATTTAATATTAAACACACTGCGCATATATTCCTCGCATGAATATAGTGATAAGTCAATTATCAGGGGAGGACAGGGGAGCTTGAAGTAAGTGTTGGACGAACTTCCAGTAGAAGTGATAGAGGCGGGCTCGATATTATCACTTAAAGAAAAATTTGACAGGTATATGGACAGGAAAGGAATGGAGGGTTATGGGCTGAGTGCAGGTCGGTGGGACTAGATGAGAGTAAGAGTTCGGCACGGAAGGGCAGAGATGGCCTGTTTCCGTGCTGTAATTGTTATATGGTTGTATAAGTCACTTATAAGTCAATAGCATCATAACATTTTAAGTAACGTTTGGATATTAAACACACAGCACATATTTTCCCCGTATGAACATATAAAATCATTGCAACGCACCAATATCACTGAATCAGTGGGAGGCCTGGGCTTGTTTTCCTGCAACAAGACGGTCCTATCGAGGGGTGATGGGAGACAGTGATACTCGAAGGGGGTTCCTTATGTCCAGTCTATTCCACAATTTAGTTTTTGTTGCATTCATTGCAGAAAACTCCGCTTGACAGCGATATGATGTTGGAAATGGAAACAAGGTTTTCAGTGCTTTCGTGGCTATCTCAGGATATTTATCTTTGACTTTGATCCAGAATGCCAGCAGAGATGTTATGTCAAACATACTATTCAGCCCGCCGTCATTTGCAAGCTCGAGGAGTTGATCTCCTTCCCGCGCTGACATGGATGACGTGCAGGTAATGACCTCGCGTGCGTTCAAGCTCAACAGTGGGCGTGACAGGCAATGAGGAAAGATGCAGCCGACTCATATCACCAAGTCATATCGTTTCCTCGCGGCCCGGTAGCACATGCTTTGCGGCCTGGTACCGGTCCGCGGCCCAGTGGTTGGGGACCGCTGATCTAAATCATTGACAAACAATGTGAAAAGTAGCAGTCCCAACACTGACCCCTGAGAAACACCACTAGTCACTGGCAGCCAATTAGAAAAGGCTCCTTTTATTCTCACTCACTGCCCCCTGCCTGTCAGCCGTTCTATCCATGTCAGTATCTTTCCTACAGGAAAGCTGTAGGATTTTATCTTGTTAAGCAGCCTCATATGTTGCACCTTATCAAATGCCTTCTGAAAATCTAAGTAAATAACATCCAGTGCCTCTCCTTTGTCTGCCCTGCTTGTTACTTCCTCAAACAATTGTATTAGATTTGTCAGGAAGATTTCCCTTTACAGAAACCATGCTGACTTTTACTTATTTTATCATTAATCTCCAGGTACCCAGAAACCTCATCCTTAATAATAGACTCTAACACTTTCCCAACCATTGAGGTTAGGCTAACTGTCCTATAATTTCCTATCTTTTGTATTCCTCCCTTCTTAAAGAGTGGAGTGATATTTGCAATCTTCCAGTCCTCCAGGACCATGCCAGAATCAAGGTGGTAGGGGATCAAAGAGATTGTTGGACAGATTGAGAGGGTTCATTGATAATGCTAAGGCTCTGCATCATTAATGATCCCTCCCATCCTTTCAACAATCTCTTTGATGAAAAAATACAATAGAATTTACAAAAAAAATCATATATCAGCTAAGACTGGCAAATTACCAATGTGCAAAGTAGGACAAATTATGCAAAGAAATTAAAAAACAATTAATACCGAGAGCATTAATTGTAAAGAGTCCTTCACATCTTTACACAAGCTTTACAACCTTCTTGAGAAGATTGTAAGTGACTCTAAGTTTGCTGAGAGAAACAATGATTCCAAAATGTCATGGAGCAAAATCTGAAGGCTCAATCTGCCATTAGCTGTGTGTTGGGGAGCTCAGCCTTATATTCCAAGGAGGCTCCTAAGTCCTGTTCCTGTCTGTGAATGTTGTGTAACTGAAAAATGTAAGACATTTTAAAATTTCAGTTCTGGATGAGTGACCTTGGTTGCTCTGAGGAACATCTGGCCTGTATGCACCCTATGCAAACACGCCACAAGAGATTGAGGTATAAACAGCTGACTTTGGATTGTATTAAATACACAAAGCTTATGAATTCCTGTTTGACCTAGTTGAGAAGGGCATTGTTCTTGTGTGACATCGAACTAATTGTGCAGCCTGAAATTTAGATTTTGCTTGCAACAAATTAATTTCACTGGTTTGCATGTTTACGCTATTAAAGATGGGTCATTCACTGGCTAGGTGTTGGTTCAGTTTTTATGATATTATATCACTAATTATTCCTATTTGGAATCATTTCCCAGAATTGGTACTGGCCTGTGTCCAGAGTTTGGCCTTGTTTTGTTTGGTTTATTGTAATCAGGAGTTTTCTTTGTGAAATTATAGTGGTATTTTTATTCCAGAAGTTGAAACTGGTATGGAGTGTGAAAGATATAATCCACTGAAAATGGGTCAGCAGTGCTGATCTTTGAAGTCTGAGGAGTATTTTTTTACATACGGGGAAGGTGGATAGAAAGCAGGTCATTGTCAGGGAGCCAAAATTCTTCAGTTCATATGGGAAGCTGAATTCTTTTCTTTTTATTGTTTTTCTTAAATGCATTTTTATCCAAACCAAGTGTGCATTGCAGATTATGAGTTTCAATGTAATCTGATTTGTGGAGCTGAATCCCAGTTTAAGTTCATATGCCTTTATGTTTGTTACTTTTAAATTACTCCACTGTTCTGTGACTCTGCCAAGATGCATCCCTGTTGAGAGGTAGTTGATCCTTTCCACGCCTCCTGGTGCATTAGGCATCAAATTGTTGTTTCTATACCTTGTTATTTGTTTTTATTTTAATGAGGCCAAGTTCCAGCTTGAAGCTCAAACTAGCATGAATGGAATGTGTGCAAGGAGCTGGCTGGTTTCGAACCAGGGCCCACTTAACTTGAAGTTCGGTGCGGATGCCACTATGCCACTAGCCAGCAGCCTGTCAAAAAATAGTTGGGGGGAAAAGTCAAAGTAAACATTACCCAAGTAACTTGAGGTTCATTTTCTTGCAAGCATTTGCAGGAAAAAAAATACAATAGAATTTATGAAAAGCTACACATGAACAAAGCCTGACAAGCAACCAATGTACAAAAGAAGACAAATCATACAAATAAATATGAATAAATAATACTGAGAACATGAGTTATTAGGAGTCCTTGAAAGTGAGTGTGTAGATTATGGAATCAGTTCAGAGTTGGGATGAATGAAGTTATTCATGTCAGTTTAGGAGCCTGATGGTTTTGGGTAATAACTGTTCCTAAACCTGATAGTGTGGGACCTAAGGGTCCTGCACCTTCTTCCCAATGACAATAGCTAGAAGAGGGCATTGCCTGGCTGGTGGGGTCCTTGATGACAGATGCAGGTTTCTTGTGTCAGTGCTCTTCGTAGATGTCATCAGTGGTAGGGAAGGCTTTGCCTGTGATAGACTGAGCTGTATCACCCACTTTTTCTAGGCTTTTCTGTTCTTGGGCATTGGTGTCTCCTTATCAGGCCAAGATGCAACCAGTTAGGATACTCTCCACTGCAGAAGTTTGTCAAAGTTTTAGGTGACATTCCTGAATCTACAAAAGTTTCTAAGTAAGTAAAAGAGGAAGGCGCTGAACAAAGCTGTAATGAACTTAAAATTTTTACCAGTGTTATAGTTCTCAACAAAAGGCCAATGGTGACTGGCATAGAAAGTGTTTCTGTCAAAATGCATGATTGGAATATCTCTAGCTCCTCAATACCAACTGGAGGGGATGCCTCTGAAGAGAGGATGCAGAAGAGGTTTAGAATAATAATTCCAATCATTTGGAATTTCGGCTACAAGGTTACTCAGTCAGCATGGAAAGCTGAGAGTTGTTTCAACTCCTGATGGGCCAGCATAGCCAAAGTAGTAGTCTTTTAGTAAATGTTTCAAGGACCGTGCAAGAAGAGTTTGCTGAAAGCAGGGTCACAGGTAAATAGGGTACTAAAGTAGAAAGGGTGCAGAAAAGATCTATCAAAATATTGCCTGAACATTGAGTGCGGCTCGTCAGGCCCTTGTACCTCTTCCCTAATGGTAGTAATGAGAGGACAGAATATCTCCGATGTCGAGAGTCCTTTGTGATGGATGCTGTATTTTTGAGGCTTTTGAAGATGTCCTTGATGATGGGGAGGATTGTGCCAATGAAAAGGTCAAAAGCCCATCTTATCATACTAGGAACAGTAGACAGTCAACTGGGGGGGTTAGGGTGCTGGTTTCCGTGATGTGCCGAGCTGTGTCTGCAACTCTCTGCAGTCCCTTATGGTCTTAGGCAGAGCAGTTGCCCTATCAAGCCATGATGCATCTGTATAGGATGCTTTCTATGGTGCATTGACAAAAAATTGTGAGGATCAAAGGGAATGTACTAAATTCCTTTATCCTCTGGAGAAAGTAGAGGTACTGGTTAGCTTTTTGGACTGCAGCATCTGTGTGGCTGGACCAGGACGGGCTGTTGGTTATGTTCACTCCCAAGAATGGAAGCTCTTAACCTTCTGGACCTCAGCACTGATGATGTAAACAGGAGCATGTAGACTCACTGCCCCCCATCGCACCCACCACCCATGCTCCCTGAAGTCATTGACCAGCTCTTGTTTTCCTGACATTGAGGTGAAGATTGTTGTCATGACACCATGAGATTCATACACAGATGCAGCCTGACAATCAGACACCACTGGGGTAAATAAGGATACAGTGAATTTCATCATCCCTGTCCATTAGTACACTGTATTCTGTCCCACTGGCATGTCATCAACAACACAGTAAAACAAGTAATAATCTACTTCTAGCTGCTTCATTAGCTTGGTTGTTCTTGTCCTTTCAAATATTCCCCCTGTTTTACCAATCCCTTCCTACAACTGAAAACTTGATTTTTTTTTGTCATTTCCAGTAAGGTTGAGGGATTTCAAAGTTCAAAGTCAGTTTATTATCAAAGTACACATATGTCACCATATACAAACCCAAGATTCATTTTCTTGTGGGCATACTCAGTAAATCCAAGAACTATAATAGAATCAAAAACCACACCCAACAGGGCAGACAAACAACTAACGTGCAAAAGACAACAAACTGCAAATACAAAAGAGAAGAAAATAATATAATAAATGCATAACCATTGAATATGGAGAATATGAGATGGAGTCCTTGAAAGTAACTCCATAGGTTGTGGGAACAGTTCAATGATGGGGCAAGTGAAGATGAATGAGGTTATCCCCTTTGGTTCGAGAGCCTGATGGTTGAGGTGTAATAACTGTTCCTGAACCTGGTGGTATGAGTCCTGATGCTCTTGTACCACCTTCCTGGTAGCAGCGGTGAGAAAAGAGCTTGATCAGGGTGGTGGAGATCCCTGATGATGGATGCTGCTTTCTTGCAGGAATGCTCTGTGCGGATGTGCTTCATGGAGGGGAAGGTTTTACCCGTAATGGACAGAGCCATATCCACTACTTTTAGTAGGATTTTCTGTTCAAGGACATTGGTGTTTCCATACCACGCAGTACTGCAGCTAGCCATTACACTCTCCACCACACTTATATAGATGTTTGTCAAAGTATTAGATGTCATGCCAAATCTTTGCAAACCTCTAAGGAAGTAGAGGCGTTGCTGTGTTTTCTTCATAATTCCACTTATGTGATGGGCCAGGACAGGTCCTCTGAAATGATAACACCGAGGAATTTTAAAGTTGTTGAGCCTTTGATCCCTCAGTGAGGACTGATCATGGATCTCCAGTTTCCACCTTCTGAAGTCAATAATTAGCTTCTTGGTCTTACTGACGTTGAGCAAGAGGTAGTTGTTGTGGCACCATTCAGCCAGATTCTCAATCTCCCTATATGCTGATTCATCACCACCTTTGATTTGGCTGATGTCAGCAAACTTAAATATGGCATTGGAGCTGTGCTTAGCCACACAGACTTGCAGGGGGCTAAGCACACAGCCTTGTAGTGCATCAGTGCTAATGGAGATTGAGGAGATGTTATTGCCTATCCGAACTGACTGGGGTCTGCAAGTGAGGAAATCGAAGATCAAGTAGCACAAGGAGGTATTGAGGCCAAGCTCTTGAAGCTTATTGGTTAGTTTTGAGGGGATGATAGTATGGAATGCTGAGCTCTCTGACGGTGGTGTCTGAAAAGAGGATGCTGTCTAAGTTGCATGCCATCTTGGACAATGTCTCCCATCCACTACATAATGTACTGGTTGGGCACAGGAGTACATTCAGCCAGAGACTCATTCCACCGAGATGCAACACAGAGCGTCATAGGAGGTCATTCCTGCCTGTGGCCATCAAACTTTACAACTCCTCCCTTGGAGGGTCAGACACCCTGAGCCAATAGGCTGGTCCTGGACTTATTTCCTGGCATAATTTACATATTACTATTTAACTATTTATGGTTTTATTACTATTTAATTATTTATGGTGCAACTGTAACGAAAACCAATTCTCCCCAGGATCAATAAAGTATGACTATGACTATGGCTGTAGTCAGTGAAGAGCATCCTGATGTATGTATCTTTGTTGTTTAGGTGTTCCAGGATTGAGTGAAGAGCCAATGAGATGGCATCTGCCGTGAACCTGTTGTGCCGGTAGGCAAACTGGAGCAGACCTGAAACATAATTTTATCAGAATCACGTTTATTATCACCAGCATGTGACATGAAATTTGTTAACTTAGCAGCAGCAGTTCAATGCAATTCATAATCTAGCAGAGAAAGGAAAAAAATAAAATAAATAAAACATAACAATAAATAAGCAAGTAAATCAATTACATATATTGAATAGATTTTTAAAAATGTGAAAAAACAGAAATACTGTATATTAAAAAAAGTGAGGTAGTGTCTAAAGCTTCAATGTCCATTTAGGAATTGGATGGCAGAGGGGAAGAAGCTGTTCCTGAATCGCTGAGTGTGTGCCTTCAGGCTTCTGTACCTCCTACCTGATGGTAACAGTGAGAAAAGGGCATGCCCTGGATGCTGGAGGCCCTTAATAATGGCCGCTGCCTTTCTGAGACACCGCTCCCTAAGGATGTCCTGGGTACTTTGTAGGCTAGTGCCCAAGATGGAGCTGACTAGATTTACAACCTTCTGCATCTTCCCATATATGCTGCCTAACCTGCTGAGTATATCCTGCATTTTCTGTTGATTCTTAAAAATTTCATTGTTGATGTCTGTTTTTCCTGAGAGTGGCCTTCTGATAGAAGTGGTCAGTGTTTATCGGGGTTTTGCCTGGAGTGTTAATCGTGCCTTAAGTTGTACAACCCTATCCCTGATAAACGGACATCCCGTTGGAGCAAGGGTTGAGGAGGCAATGGTGTGCTCTTGGACTTTTGAGATTGACAGCTATTTTTGTGAGAATCTCCACAGGATAATATACACTCTGTGGCCACTTTATTAGGTACAAGAGTGGAACCTGCTGTGGTCTTCTGCTGCTCTTGCCTAGCCACTTCAAGATTCAATGTGTTGTACATTCAGAGATGCTCTTCTGAACACCACCATGCATGGTTATTTGAGTTGCTGTCGCCTTCCTGCCAGCATGAACCAGTTGGGCCATTCTCCTCTGACTTCTGTTTTTTTCCATACCATTCTCTGTCAACTATAGAGACTCGTTCGTGAAATTCTCAGGTCAACAGTTCCTGAGTTACTCAAACCACCCTGTCATTCAAAGTTTCAAAGTACGTTTGTTATCAAAAAATATATAAATTATACAACCATGGGATTTGTTTGCATAGAGGTAGCCACAAAGCAAGAAACATGAAAGAACCCAATTTAAAAAAAAGAAAGACCAACACCCAGTGTGTCACAGAAAGCAGGGGTGGGCGGCGGGGACACAAATCATGCAAGCAATAGAAGTGAGCAACAACATTCCGAACCAAATTGAGTCCTCAGATCTAAACCCTGGAGCAGCCTGGAGTAGGTTGAAAGCCTCAGTATCAGTTCATCATGTTAGAGGGCACAGAACACAGCAGCTGGGGCGGTCTTCATAGCCTCAGTGCCATGGAGACTGGAGTCACCATTGTAGAGAGCGAGCAAAAATCAGTGCACGCCTCCAATCCCAATGCAGTCTTTCCAGTCTAGCTAGACCATCATTTAAGTTGTCTAAACAACGGATAGTACCTTGCATCAGGACCCAGGAACCACTGCAGCAAAAGACTGTGGTGCCACAGAGAGAAAAGCGAACATCGTGGGAGACTCTCACCTCCGATCTGGATCGGTGTTTATAGATTGTTTGAACAGCAGACTGTACCACTGCTGCAAAGGGCCCCTGGCCTAGACCTCACTGTCCAGCGACTTCACTTCAGACCCAGATTTTGCCGCCCAGCCCAAGGCCATTCTCAAACTCTTGAAGTTAGCTCAGTGCCCAGAGCGATCCAACCTCATACAGGCATCCTCTACCCCAATTTCTCCTCTCCAAATGGCTCATTCTATCTGCATTGATTCTGCAACACACCAGCACGTCTCATTCCTTGAACTCGCTTTGCCTTTGTTTGCCTCTTCATAGTTTGCAGTGATAATTTAACACAATTTATTTCAGAAAAGGTGTTATTATCAATGTTTTGGTCATGCCTTTTGAACTACCAGTGAGCTGTTGTACGTGTGCCACCTTAACCAGAAGTCCACGGTCAAAGTCACTTAGGT
Organism: Mobula hypostoma; assembly: GCF_963921235.1. NCBI lineage: Eukaryota > Metazoa > Chordata > Chondrichthyes > Myliobatiformes > Myliobatidae > Mobula > Mobula hypostoma. The sequence goes on along the minus strand of NC_086119.1, from coordinate 4,735,588 downwards.
CACATTTCTTCCCCCATTCTGATGTTCAGTCTGAACAACAACTGAACCTCCTGACCATGTCTACACGCTTTTATGCATTGAGTTGTTGCCACATGATTAGCTGATTAGATATTTGCATTAATGAGCAGGTGTACAGGTGTTCCTAATATAGTGACCACTGGGTATATTCTTGTAGAAATAAAGTGATAACGTACTGTAGAAAGAAAGGGACCAGAAAACTCAGAAACTCCTCTTCTGTGGCTCTTATTCAGGCCTGAGATATTTCCATTAAGTCCTTGTCTGAAATAATGTGACCTTCTCTGGAAAGTTGATGTGTACTAATTTGTGCTGATCTGAGAACCACAACTAATAAACATTTCTCATACAGGTTGGGGAAAGTCAGCTTATTTTAGTAGTAAAAAGTCTGATTAACATTTCATTGATATTAATGTAAGTAATTGAGCCAACAACTTGATGATTTGGGCTGTCTGGAAAATAACTAATGTCTTTGCTTATCTTGTAAATGGCACTTCAGTCCTGTACCTCCTAGGTAGGACAGAAATTGTTGAGGCTTTTATATTTGGAGTCAGTTCTGATTATGGCATAGTGCCATCGTCTGTACTGATTATAGCTGCAGGCCTGTCGTTAACCACTCGTGAACAAGCAACAAATATATGTTAATGAACTGTTCTAAATTCATGCTGTCGTATAACATGCTTCTACTGCCTTCACTCTTCCACCTAACCATGGATTTTTATAACAGGTGCACACTGGTTCACGGTGTTTATCTGCATTAATTTAGTTGTTAAATAGACAATTTCTTTCAAAATCATGCTTGGAGTCATGTCAACGCAACATTATTGATTTGCTCTGCTGTGGCATTTCATGTAATATCTCACCTCAGATGTGAAGATGAAAGGATGTCTGTGAAAATGCTATTGTGTGGTTACTCGTTGTCGTCTTACTTGACCAGTGTCATCTACGAGTAAGCATAGGCCTCTCTGCCCTTTGAGCCTGCTCTGCCATTCAGTTAGATCGTAGCTCAAATGGCCATCAGCCTTATCTCCACATCCGGATCCGATTGAAACGTATAAAATCCTAAAGGGATTGGACAGGCTAGATGCAGGAAGATTGTTCCCGATGTTGGAGAAGTCCAGAACGAGGGGCCACAGTTTGAGGATAGAGGGGAAGCCTTTTAGGACCGAAATTAGGAAAAACTTCTTCACACAGAGAGTGGTGAATCTGTGGAATTCTCTGCCACAGGAAACAGTTGAGGCCAGTTCATTGGCTGTGTTTAAGAGGGAGTTAGATATGGCCCTTGTGGCTACGGGGGTCAGGGGGTATGGAGGGAAGGCTGGGGCAGGGTTCTGAGTTGGATGATCAGCCATGATCATAATAAATGGCGGTGCAGGCTCGAAGGGCCGAATGGCCTACTCCTGCACCTATTTTCTATGTTTCTATGTTTCTATCCTGCCCATCCCTGGTAACCTTACACCTTCTTGTGTATCAGGAATCTAGCTAGCCTTGTCTTAGCTGTACTCAAAAGCTCTGTGTCATCATCTTTCAGGAAGAGTGTTCTGAAAATGCATGAACCTTGAGAGAAAAGATTAAAGAAGATGACCTTTATTTGTCCACTTTGATGCAAACAACACATTCCACTGTATGTTTCAGGGCAATGTCCAACACAGTCTGAGAATGTGTTGGGGGTAGCCTGCAAGTGTCTCCATGCTTCCAATGACAGCAAAGCATGTCCACAACTTGCTAACCCTAACTTGTATGTCTTTGGAATGGCCACGGGGAAATATACAAACATCTTACAGACAGTGACAAGAATTGAACCCTGATCAGTGGTCGTTGGCACTGTAAAGCAATGTGCTAACCACTATGCTACCATTCCAAAAAAAAAATTACCTTATCTCTGTCATATAAGGTCAACCTCTTATTTTTAAACAGTAATCTTATAACTAAATCTTCCCACGAGGAAACATTCCATCTGTATAACCTCAGGATTGAGATGTGCTTCATCTCAACTCCAGCAGATACAAACCTCATCCAACCATCCCTTATAATTATTCCCACTTGTTCCAGGTGTTATTCTAATAAACCTCCAAACAGCTTCTGTTGTGTAAACATCCTGCAGATGTGGTTCCAGCAATGTTGTACACAAACAAAGCATAACCTTGCATTTCTGTTTAATTCCCCAGTACTTAATAACCAATAACATTCTGTTAGCTTTCCTAATTATTTTCTGTTCCTGCCAATGCACACAAGGAACCTATATGTTTTGATAGTCAGACTTCTGTCATCTCACACTATTTAGATACTTAGTTTTGCCAAATTGGACAAATAAACATTTTTCTATAATAACTTCCCATTACCAGATCTTCACTCACTTGAAAAAACTATCTTCCTTTTTTCTTTCATAGTCATCGTATGTCCTCTTTGCATTTACTTTCTTACCTATCTTTGTTCAATAGCAAGTTTACAAGCCTTACCTTCATTCCTATATTTTCTTTATTTATTCAGTGATGCAGTGTGGAGTAGGCCCTTCTAGCCCTTTAAGCCATGCCACCCAGCAACCCCATAACCCCAATAAACCCTAACCTAATCATGAGACAATTTACAATCACCGGTGGTATGTCTTACATGGACTGTGTGAAGAAACTGGACAACCTGGGAAAAACCCACACATTCCTTGCAGAGCACGTACTGAGACTCCTTACAGAACAGCACCGAAATTGAATTCTGAACCCCAGAACTCCTTCAGCTGTAATAGCATCTAACTAACCACTATGCTACCATAGCGACTACAGTACTTTCTTTATTTTCCTGTAAATGCCTGCTAGAAAATGGATCTCAAGGTAGTATATGGTGACATATACACATCTGTGTAATAAATTTACTTTGAACTCTATAAATTGGGGAATAAATGTTGAGGCTCCAGCACTGATCCTTGTGGACATCATGTTACACCATGACACCATGTTATACTATTCTGCATCTTTCCAAACAGGGAAAGACCATTTATACGTCCTCTCAATTTCCAGCTTTTTAGTAAGCAAGATCTGATTAAAAGATTAGCTTTATTTGTCACATGCACATCAAAATAGTGAAATGCATTATTTGAGTCAAATCAAATCAGCAAGGACTGTGCTAGGCAGCCTACAAGTGTTGCCATGCTTCCATCGCCAACATAGCATACCCACAACTCACTATCCCTAAGCCATAAAACCATAAGGAATAGGAAAAGAATTAGGCCATTTGGTTAGTCATCTCATCCTGGCTGATCCAATTTTCCTGTCAGCCCCAGTCTCCTGCCTTCTTCCTGTATCCCTTCCTGCCCTGACCAATCAAGAATCTATCATCCTCTGCCTTAATTATACATAAGGACTTGGCCTCCACAGCTGTCTATGGCAAACAAATTCCATAGATTCACCACTCTGTGGATAAACAAATTCCTCCTCATCTTCATTCTAAGAGGATGCCCCTCTATTCTGAGGTTGTGTCCTTTGGTCTTAGACTCTCCCACCAGAGGAAACATTCTCTCCATGTTCACTCTATAAGGCCTTTCACCATTCGATAGGTTTCAGTGAAGTCACCCCTCATTCAAACTGCTCACAATACCAGGTGAGGCCTCACCTAGTATTTTATGAGGTCTCAACATTACATCCTAGCTTTTAAGAGCATAAGTCATAGAAGCAGAATTAGGCCTTTCAGCCCATCACCTGTTCTGCCATTTCATCATGGCTGATCCCGGATCCCACTCAATCCCATACACCTGGCTTCTCACCATAGCCTTTGATGCCCTGACCAATCAGGAAACTATCAATTTTCACTTTAAGTATACCCATGGTCTTGACCTCCATCGCAGTTTGTGACAGAGCATTCCACAGATTCACTACTCTCTGGCTAAAAAAAAATTCCTCCTTACTTCTGTTGGAAAGGATTGGCCCTCAATTTTGAGGCTATGTCCTCAGGTTCTGGACACCCCCACCATAGGAAACATTCTCTCCACATCCATCTTATCTAGTCCTTTCAACATTCAGTAGATTTCAATGAGATCCCCTGCATTCTTTTAAATTCCAGTGAGTACAGGCCCAAAGTGGCCAAATGCTCCTTATGTTAACCCCTTCATTCCTAGAATTACCCTCATGAACCTCCTGTAGACTCTAATGACAACACATCCTTTCTGAGATATTGGGCCAAAACTGTTGACAATACTTCAAGTGCAGACTGACTAGCGCTTTATAAAGCATCAGCATTATCTCCTTGTTTTTATATTCAATTCCCCTTGAAATGAATGCTAACATTGCATTTGCCTTCTTCATCACACTCAACCTGCAAATTAACCTTGAGAGAATCCCGCACAAGGACTCGCAAGCTGTTTTCTGTATTTTCTCTCCATTTAGAAAATAGTCAACCCTTTTATTTTTTTCTGCTGAAGTACATGACCATACATTTTGTGATACTGTATTCCATCTACCATTTCTTTGCCCATTCTCCTAATCTGTCTAAGTCCTTCTGTAGCCTCTCTACTTCCTTAAAACTACCTGTTCCTCCACCTATCTTCATATCATTTGCAAACTTTGCAACAGAGCCATCAATTCCATCATCCAAACCATTGACATATAATGTAAAAATAATCAGTCCCAACACAGACCCCTAGTGGAACATCATTAGTCACTGGCAGCCAGCCAGAAAAGGCTCCCTCTTTTCCCACTCTTTGCCTCCTGCCAATTAGCTATTATCCATGCTAGAATCTTTGCCGTAATACCATAGGCTTATAGCTTGTTAAGCAGCCTCATGTAGGGCACCTTGTCAAAGGCCTTCTGAAAATCCAAGTACACAACATCAGCTGATCCTTCTTTATCTATCCAGCTTGTTTTTTCTTCAGAGAATTCCAGCAGATTTGTCAGGCAAGGTTTTCCCTTGAGGAAACCATGCTGACTATGACCTATTTTATCATGTCCCTCCAGCTACTCTGAGACCTCATCCTTAATAATGGAGTCCAACATCTTCCCAACCATTGAGGTCAGCCTAACTGGCCTATGGTTTCCTTTCTCCTGTCTCTTGAAGAGTGGAGTGACATTTGTAATTTTCCAGTCTTCTGGAACCATTTCAGAATGTAGTGATTCTTGAAAGAATGCCTCCACAATCTCTTCAGCTTCCTCTTCCAGAACTCTGGGGTGGTCACCGTCTAGTCCAGGTGACTTATCCACCTTAAAACCTTTCAATTTTCCAAGAAACTTCTCTAGTTATGGTAACATCTCACACTTCATGCCCCTTGACACCTGGAACTTCCACCATACTGTTAGTGTCTTCCACAGTTCACCCGCTGTTTCATTGTTCCCCATTACCCCTTGTCCAGCATCGTTTTCCAGCAGTCCAATATCCACTCTCACTTCTCTTTTACACTTTATGTACCTGAAGCAACCCGTACATCTTTGGAACGTGGGAGGAAGCTGGAGTATCTGGAGCAAACCCATGCGGTTATGGAGAGAATGTACAAACTCCTTACAGACAGTGACGGCAATTGAATCCCAACTGGTGATCATTGGCTGGCACTGTGAAGTGGTGCACAAACTGTTACGCTACCGCACCATGATGAGACCTTGTGAAAGGTCTCATCTTTTTAGGAATATATGAGGTACTCAGAAAATAATTGACCCAAGTTTTAACGTCTTGTTATGTGGATTGTTATATTTTAGCAATTAACTTGTCAGTCTTAGTATTGTAATGCTCAAAATGTGCAATAGACTATCAAATTTTCTGGTTCTGCTAACATTAGTTTGACTGTTAAGCTGGCACATATTGTTGCTGACAGCCGTTTCAGCGAGCTAATGATAAGAAAAAGTTCAGAAGAAACAAATTAGCACCTAATTCTACAGTAGTTGATCTAACTGAAGGGGGCTGGCTTTGAGAAATTGCACAAACCTTTTATTAAAGTGTTTTGTGTTTTTATCTGGAATGTCTGATGCTTATTAATTGCAGGAGATCCTGTTATATGCTGAGATGGAGTTTCAGTGTCATAATTGGGTCAAGGTACGAGAGAATGCTACCTATTTATATTGCTGACTCCCGGCAGTAGCAGCTTGTTGGGATTTATTTATGTAGTATGGTGATTTGACTGTCGTTCTATATTGCATTGTCAGTGAATTTGTCCCAGCGTGATGTCTACCCTCAAGGTGAGTGTGTGTGAAATTGGGACTGATTGTATGTCAAATTCTGGCATTTATGCTGTTTTCAGATTGTATTTCAAATCTAATTGACAATGCCTGCATATATTTTAATCTGGCATGGACATAGCTCCCTCTTCCCTGTGCTGATCAAGATAAATATAACACTGGTGATGGGGAGCAGAGCTTCAGCGATGTGGCTGTGTTTGTTTATTATTTTATTTCCAGGCCAGTTGAAGGATCTCAACCTGAAACGTCAACTTATCCTCCCCCACCCCCCATCCCCCTAAATGTCGCCTGATCTGAGTTCCACCAGCAGTGTGTTCTTTGTTCACTGGTAACTTCCAGCTTCTATAAACTATTACCTCTTATCTGCACGCAGTGGCCACTTTATTTGATATGTCCTGTCCCTAATAAAGTGGCCTCTGAGTGAATGTTCATGATCTTCTGCTAAACTCCATTCATTTCAAGGTTTGACATGTTGTACATTCAGAGATGATCTTCTTTATACTACTGTTGTAACATGTGGTTATTTGAGTTACTTTTGCCTTCCTGTCTGCTTGAGCTTGTCTGGCCATTCTCCTCTGACCTCTTTCATTAGCAAGGCGTTATCACCTACGGAACTGCTACTCACTGGATGGTTTATTTTTCTGTTTCTTGCACCATTCTCTGTAAATTTTAGAGATGGTTGTGCGTGAAAATCTCAGGAGATTAGCAGGTTCTGAAATATTCAAACCACCCCTTCTGGCGCCAACAATCATTCCACGGTCAAAGTCACTTTGATCACTTTTCTTCCCCATTCTGATGTTTGGTCTGAACAACTGAATCTCTTGATCATGTCTGCGCGCTTTTATGCTTTGAGTTGCTGTTGATGCCACATGATTGGCTGATTAGATATTTGTATTTCCGAGCAGGTGTACAGATGTATCTAATAATGTGGTCACTGAATGTAAGGCGTCATTCGAAAAGTATTCTCTAATAGCTGCCAAAAAGTCTTTTTATTAACGCAAATGTACAACTTGTCTGGAGAGAGGGTGCTGTGTGTTGGTGTTTGTGGTAACCTCCCAACATGTCACAACTGAGCAGGAAAGAACACTGGATGGTAGTATTGTGCTTTCTTTCCTCTACTTTTCATTCCAATGGTGTGCCTCTATTATTTGGGGATAATAGTGCTGAGCCACAGGTGCTCAAAGCCACAGCCCCTTTACGTACGCGTGCATATATACACACACACACACACACACACACACACACACACACACACACTCTGTCGCTCTCTCACACTCTCTCTCACTCGACCAAAACATCAACTGTTATTTCCCCTCCATAGAACCTGGCTAACCTGCTGAATTCATCCATCATTTTGTGTGTATTACTCTGGAGTTCCAGCATCTGCAAAATCTCATGTGTTTATGGTTTCCCCTTTTATATAGGGAGTATTAATCAGGTACTGCACTGGATGCACAAAGTATAAAATTTATATTCAGAACCATGTATTATGCTATGTGTTCAACACCATTAGAGGTGAGATGTCTTTGCTTTGCTAACTGATTAGCACTTTGTTTCAAGGTTAGTTCTTGATGTGCAGTAACTTGCGATGTTGCACGTGACTTTGCTTTTAAGATCTGTGAAGTGCAAAATCTAGATTTTGAAATTAATAAGGTGGTTGTTAGCTGACCTTATTAAGGTCAGTTAACACCACCTTATCAAACTCAAAATGCGGTCGGCAACTGTTTGAGTCGGGCACAAAGCTGAAACCTTCCAAGCCTTTAAGCATGTTGGTTCTGCGTCTTGATGAAAAATAAAAACTTGAGCTGACAGGATTCAGTTTCATAAAGAAAGCTAGACAATATTCTATATTACACTTTTCAGAAAGTCAACTGCCCAAAATTCTTTATATAACCTATAAAGTATTTAGAAAATACTTCTTACATTGTTGAAACAGTCTATCATATTTAATGTTGCAAAGCAAACTCCCCTCCCCAACCCCAGTACAGTACAATGAATGATTTCTATATTGGTTGAAGAATAAATATTGAACAAGATTGTACAAGTACATTAATTGGAAAGGTTTAGAAAGCTAAAGCTTTTCTTTTTCAAGTGAAGGAGGATGAGAGATAACTTGATAGAAGTATACAAGCTGATAGAGTATGTGCCTGTATCAGATGACTCCTGTACCTAATAAAGTGGCCACTGAATGCACATTTGTGATCTTCTCCTGCTGTTGCCCATTAACTTCAAGATTCAACGTGTTGTGCATTCAGAGCTGCTCTTCTGCACACCGCTCTTGTAACGTGTGGTTATTTGAGTTACTCTTTCCATCCTGTCAGCTGAAACCAGTCAGGCCATTCTCCTCTGACTTCTCTCTTTAACAAGGCGTACTCGCCCTTAGAACTGCCACTCACTGGATGACTTTTGTTTTTCTCACTTTTCCCCGTAAACTCTAGAGACTGTTGTGTGTGAAAATTCCAGGAGATCAGTTTCTGAGATACTCAACCTTCTTTAAAAGAATGAGGGGAGACCTCATAGAAACCATTTCGAATGTTGAAAGGCATGGACAGAGTGGATGTGGCAAAGTTGTTTCCCATGATGGGGGAGTCTAGTACGAGAGGGCATGACTTAAGGATTGAAGGGCGCCCATTCAGAACAGAAATGCGAAGAAATTTTTTTAGTCAGAGGGTAGTGAATCTATGGAATTTGTTGCCACGGGCAGCGGTGGAGGCCAAGTCATTGGGTGTATTTAAGGCAGAGATTGATAGGTATCTGAGTAGCCAGGGCATCGAAAGTTATGGTGAGAAGGCGGGGGAGTGGGACTAAATAGGAGAATGGATCAGCTCATGATAAAATGGTGGAGCAGTCTCGATGGGCCGACTGGTCTACTTCTGCTCCTTTGTCTTATGGTCTTATGGTCAATCCTCCCTGTCTGGCGTCAACAATCATTCTACAGTTAAAGTCACTCAGATCCCATTTCTTCCCGATTTTAATGTTTGGTCTAAACAACTGAACCACTTGACCATGTCTGCATGCTGGTATGCATTGAGTTGCTGCCACATGTTAGGCGATTAGATATTGGCATTAACAGACAGGTGTATAGGTGTACCTAATAAAATAGCCAGGGAGGGTAGATCAAGTGGACAGCCAGAGTCTTTTTCCCAAGGCAGAAATGGCTAATAGGGCACATAATTTTAAGGTGATTGAAGAAAAGTACAGGGGGATGTCAGAAGTAGGATTTTTACAGAATAGTGGGGTTTGGAACATGCTGCATGGGTAGTGGTAGTGGTAGAGACATATGCATTAGGGACTTTTAAGAGACTCATAGGTAGGCACATCTATGATAGAAAAATGGAGAGCTATGTGGCAGGGAAAGGTTAGATCGATCTTAGACTAGGTAAAAGGTCAACCAAATGTCATGGACCAAAGGGCCTTTGCTGTGTTCTAATGTTCTATGTTCTAAAATAGTAGAGATAAACTGCATGCTGAACTGTGATGGGTTCTTTTTGTGTCCATTTGAGACAGCAGGTTGGTCCAAATGGCCTAATTCTGCTGCACTTGGTTGTGCCTGTGATGGAGCTGACTGAACCTATAATCCTGTAGAGGGGTTCCCAACCTGGTATTGGTCCGTGGCATAGATATGGTTGGGAACCCCTGCTTGTTGCTGCTTGGGATGCTGCGCATTTGGAGCCTCCAAACCACATTGTGATGCAACCAGTCAGAATGCATCTGTTGTAATTTATAAAGTCTTTGGTGACATACCAGACCTTCTCAAACTCCAAATGAAGTATGTCTTCTTTGTGATTGCATCAATGTGTAGATCCTGTGAAGCGCTGATGCTCTCCATCCTGCATCTGTTGAAATTTATAAGGTCTTTGGTGACATACTAACTTTAACAATGTAGCCCACTTCATCCAGAGTGTCTGCTAATTTGTAAGGATATATTTTTATACGAGACCAAAGTCAAAGTTGAATTCATTGTCATATGCACAAGTACATGTGTGTACATGTGCAGTGAAAATCTTACTTGCAGCAGCATCATAGGTACATAGCATCATATAAGCAGCATTCATAAGAAAAGCAATTTAAATATAAACAATACATGAGTTTTACTAAAAGGGACGCAGTCTACTTTACGACAAAGTTATCAAAGTGGTCATAGTGTTGCTTAACTATGGGGTTTTGCTGGTTTGTTTAATAACCAAGTGGTTGAAAGAAAGTAGCTAACTTGAGCCTGGTGGTGTGAGACTTCATTCTTCTCTACCTCCTGCCTAATGGTAGCTGTGAGAAGATGGTTTGGATGGTGGGGATCCTTGAAGATGGATGAGGTAGTGTTTTGTGTTCATTACTGCTGATGGTGGGGAAAGATGCAGCCGTGACATATTGGGAAGACATCACTACTCTCTGCAGCTTCTTGTATTCCTGTGCATTTGAATTGCTGTACCACAAAGGTCCTATTTTCATTGATGTAAATTCTCAAGATTTGGACAATGTTAGAAAGCCCTTGATTGGGCAGTATAAGGAGAGAGTTTAAGAAACGTGAGTCAGGGACAGGTTGAAACCTTTGTACTCTCCAATTAATGACTTTAGAATTAACAGCTCAACTTTATGTGAATGTTCTGATAAAATAGCCTTTTAAAATTGGGATTAAGTTTTGAAAAAGAAACTACCTCAAATTGTGCTACCGAACTAAAGGGCAATTTCCTCCTAACTCAAATAGCTGGCTGCTCCATTAAAATTGAGGTTACCCACTTGCCCACTGAGAAAATTGAATGTTTGACTTCTCAGCTTAAGCAGTTCTCCCCTATGGAAAGGGGCAGAGGTTAACAGGATGCATATCAGGAAATCAAGGCATGAGGACGTTGGGTTTATTATATTCATACAGGGCACGATTCAGTGACCTAAATGAAAACTGCTAGATTACGAAGGGAGATGGTACAATTCTTCAGGTAATAGTCATTAGAGTGATTGAAGTACCAGAGGAATCTTCACTGTTCCACGTGTTCAAAAATTGAGTCAGAAGGGAAATTGGGCTAGACTACAAACACATAAAGGTTAATGGAATTGCAGAATATGTTAGCAAGAAGGCATTGAAGTGGGCAGTACAAATGGCTTTAGGGATCATCTTATGTTTCCAGAGAGAACTTGTTAGAGAGACATAGTGTGGAGATGAGGGGGATGGTATTGACACATTTTAAAGGGCAGAGCTACTTGGACCTTATGGTTATCCTTCCTTAAAAATCCTGTTTAAACTACAGACATGATTACAGCACTCAGCTCCTTTCCACTTAATTTACAAAAGCATACAGAGATTTTGTAATTTTCATCTTTTCAAATAGATGAGTTCAGTGACACCAGCTTGAATCCTGCAGCCAGATATTTTGCACTGAATTGCTGAATTATTTTAAATTGCTTCAAGATTATCATTGTCAAAATTCGAGAAATTTTCAGCAGAGGGATTGAGGGATCAGTTGCAAGATAACATGAAATTCTCTTCGTCTTGCACATTTGCTGGGAAGCAGCTTGTCTGTGGTCGGTGATTTCAAATATCAGTGGGAAGAGCCAGCTAAAACTTGCTGTCGTAACCTAGCTCTCAAGTGGGCAAGGAAAGAAATGTTTTATGGATATCTGGCTCTGATACATCTCATTACTGAGGTTTTTAGTTTGATTTTCTGCAATGCCAAAATTATTGTTCACTTATTGATCCTACTTTGGAGTTTAATCATGATTTCCTAAAGTTCAAAAAGTTCAAAGTAAATTTGTTATCAAGATACACATATACTATCCTGAGGTTCATTTTCTTGAAGGCATTCACAGTAGAACAAAGAAATACAATAGAATCAATTAAAAACTACACACAACCAATGTGCAAACAAAAACAAATTGTGCAAATGCCAAAAAAAACCTACATACATAATACATAAAACTGAGCATATGAATTGTAAAATCCTTGAAAGTGAGTTCATAGGTCGTGGAATCAGTGATCAGTTCAGTCAAGAGTCGGCTGTGGTCGGTTGCTTCCAGGGTGCTGCATCGGCAAGTTTGCGGTGCTGGAGGTTCATGGCAGGGAGAGTTTCTCCCTTCTGCCGACTGTGTGAGATGATGGGACTTTCGAGAGACTTTGAGACTTTTTTTTACCGTGCCCATGGTCAGTGCTTTGCACTGTTGTAACCATATGTTATAATTATGTGGTTTTTGTCAGTTTTTTTAGTCTTGGTTTGTCTTGTGTTTCTGTGATATCATACTGGAGGAACATTGTATCATTTCTTATGCATGCATTACTAAATGACAATAAAAGAGGACTGTGTGTCCTCATAATCTAATCTAATCTAATCTAATGAGGTGAGTGAAGTTATCCACACTAGTTCAGGAGCCTGATGGTTGAGGGGTAATAACTGTCCTTGAACCTAGTGGTGTGGGACCTAAGGCTCCTATACCTCCTTCCCAAAGGTAGCAGTGAGAAGATAGCATGGCCTGGATGGTGGAGGTCCTTGAAGATTTATTTGTGACAGCGCTCTTTGGAGATGTGCTCAATGTGAGAAGGGTTTTACCCATGACGGACTGGGCTGTGTCCACCATTTTTTTCTAGGCTTTCCCTTCAAGGACATTGATGTTCTGTCAGGTGTATTGATTGTATTTCAATCGCCGTGACCACAAGCTGTTAATCTATTCTTATGCATTTTAGAGTCATGAAATCTGTTGTATCCAGAATAACATCTGTGTTATGAAAGACAAGTTTCCATTATGGGTGTTTCAGAATAGTGTGTGGGCATAGAACATAGAACATAGAAAACCTACAGCACAATACAGGCTCTTCGGCCCACAGAGCTGTGCTGAACATGTCCCTAACTTAGAACTACCTAGGCTTACCCATAGCCCTCTATTTTTCTAAGCTCCATGTACCTATCCAGGAGTCTCTTAAAAGACCCTATCATTTCCGCCTTCACCACCAACACCAGCAGCCCATTCCACACACTCACCACCCTCTGTGTAAAAAAACTTACCCCTGACATCTCCTCTGTACCGGCTTCCAAGCACCTTAAAACTATGCTCTCTCGTGTTAGCCATTTCAGCCCTGGGAAAAAGCCTCTGACTATCCACACGATCAATGCCTCTCATTATCTTGTACACTTCCTATGGTTTCCACGTCCTTCCTGTAGTGAGGCGACCAGAATTGAGCACAGTACTCCAAGTGGTGTCTGACCAGGGTCCTATATAGATGTAACATTACCTCTCAGCTCTTAAACTCAATCCTACGGTTGACGAAGGCCAATGCACCGTATGCCTTCTTAACCACAGAGTCAACCTGTGCAGCAGCTTTGAGTGTCCTATGGATTCGGACCCCAAGATCCCTCTGATCCTCCACACTGCCAAGAGTCTTACCATTAATACTATATTGTACCATCATATTTGACCTGCCAAAATGAACCACCTCACACTTATCTGGGTTGAACTCCATCTGCCACTTCTCAGCCCAGTTTTGCATCTTAACGATGTCCCGTTGTAACCTCTGACAGCCCTCCACACTATCCACAACACCCCCAACCTTTGTGTCATCAGCAAATTTACTAACCTATCCCTCCACTTCCTCATACAGGTCATTTATAAAAATCACAAAGAGTAGGGGTCCCAGAACAGATCCCTGAGGCACACCACTGGTCATCGACCTCCATGCAGAATATGACCCATCTACAACCACCCTTTGCCTTCTGTGGGCAAGCCAGTTCTGGATCCACAAAGCAATGTCCCCTTGGATCCCATGCCTCTCCTTACTTTCTCAAAAAGCCTTGCATGGGGTACCTTTATAAGCCTTGCTGAAATCCATATACACTACATCTACGGCTCTACCTTCATAAATGTGTTTAGTCACATCCTCAAAAAATTCAATCGGGCTCATAAGGCACGACCTGCCTTTGACAAAGCCATGCTGACTATTCCTAATCCATATTATGCCTCTCCAAATGTTCATAAATCCTGCCTCTCAGGATCTCCTCCATCAACTTACCAACCACTGAAGTAAGACTCACTGGTCTACAATTTCCTGGGCTATCTCTACTCCCTTTCTTGAATAAGGGAACAACATCCGCAACCCTCCAATCCTCCGGAACCTCTCCCGTCCTCATTGATGGGATCATCGCCAGAGGCTCAGCAATCTCCTCCCTTGCTTCCCACAGGTACATCCTGTCTGATCCCGGTGACTTATCCAACTTGATGCTTTCCAAAAGCTCCAGCACAGCCTGTTAATGTCTGTGTGTACAAGCTTTTCAGTCTGCTGTGAGTCATCCCTACAACTGCCAAGGTCCTTTTTCCATAGTGAATACTGAAGCAAAGTATTAATTAAGTACTTCTGCTGTCTCCTCAGGTTCCATGCACACTTTTCCACTGTCTTACTTGATTGGTCCTATTCTCTCATGTCTTGCCCTCTTGCTCTTTACCTACTTGTAGAATGCCTTGAGGTTTTCCTTTATCCTGTCTGCCAAGGCCTTCTCATGGTCCCTTCTGGCTCTCCTAATTTCATTCTTAAACTCCTTCCTGCTCGCCTTATAATCTCCCAGATCTCTATCATTACCTAGCTTTTTGAACCTTTTGTAAGCTCTTCTTTTCTTCTTGACTAGATTTACAACATATTGAATGGTTAAATGATACATCTGCCCCAAGACAGCAGCATCCATCATCATGAACCCCCACCATCCCAGTCATGCTTTCTTCTCACTTCTACCATCGGGCAGAAGGTTCAGGAGCCTTAGGTCCCACACCATCAAGTTCAGGTATAGTTATTACCCTTCAAACATCAGGCTCTTGAACCTGTGTGGATAACTTCCCTCACCACAACACTGAACTGATTCCACAACCTATAGACTTACTTTCAAGGACTCTACAATAATGTTTTAAATATTTGTTCATTTGTTTGTTTGTTTGTATCACCGCAATTTGTCTTTTGCACATTTTGATGGGTCTTCTGAGGTTGATGTGTATAGGGTAACACGCAAAATGTTGGAGGAACTCAGCAAGTCAGGAGAAATAAAAAGTCAACATTATGAACTGAAACAGATTAGATCTGGCAAAGTTATTTCCCATGGTAGGGGAGTCTAGGACAAGAGGGCACGACTTCAGGATTGAAGGACGTCCATTTAGAACAGAGATGCGGAGAAGTTACTTTAGTCAGAGGGTGGTAAATCTGTGGAATTTGTTGCCACGAGCAGCTGTGGAGGCCAAGTCATTGTGTGTATTTAAGGCAGAGATAGATAGGTTCTTGATTAGTCAGGGCATCAAAGGGTATGGGGTGAAAGCAGGAGAGTGGGGATGACTGGAAGAATTGGATCAGCCCATGATTGAATGGTGGAGCAGACTCAATGGGCGAAATGGCCTACTTCTGCTCCTATATCTTATGGAACTCCTTCGTTAAGACAGTTTATTCCCCTCCA
This sequence comes from Mobula hypostoma, assembly GCF_963921235.1. Taxonomy (NCBI): domain Eukaryota; kingdom Metazoa; phylum Chordata; class Chondrichthyes; order Myliobatiformes; family Myliobatidae; genus Mobula; species Mobula hypostoma. Next base: position 4,720,017 of record NC_086119.1, on the reverse strand, counting down.
TAGATGCTGCCTGAGCTCCTCCAGCATTTTGTATGTCTGTTGGTCAAGATTTCCAGCATCTTGTGTTTCATAATGTGGAGACGGTGTTGCCTCTTGTGGGTGAATCTAAAACTAGTTCGTTAAAGCTTTATTGTCATTGCTGAGGACAACAAGATTGCAGTGCTACTCCATTCAGTGCAAAACAGGACACCAGCAATTTAATTACTAAAAACTCAATGACCATATATAAAATAATGTCTGAGTTATTTAGAATGATATTGAAGTTACAACTGAATTTAAAACAAACAAGACTAAAATTGAAAGAAACAGTGGCTGCCCCATTCAAGTGTTGCACACGTCCATGTTATAAAAATACAATTTTTAAATATAAAATGGCATCAAGAATTAAAGCTGAGATTTTAAAAAAACCTTCTGAAATCAAAGTAAAGTAGCTGCCTCATTTAAACCCAAATATTGTACATGTATTGCACTTTGGAGGTTGTCAAAAGTGCCTATGGACTATGGGTGGGGAACGGGGCATTGTTCAGTTGCTCGACAGTCATAAAACATAGAATAGTACAGCATAGTACAGGCCCTTCGGCCCACAATGTTGTGCCGACCCTCAAACCCTGCCTCCCATATAACACCCCATCTTAAATTCCTCCATTTACCTGTCTAGTGGTCTCTTAAATATCACTAGTGCATCTGCCTGCACCATTGACTCAGGCAGTGCATTCCACACACCAACCACTCTCTGAGTGAAAAACCTTCCCCTAATATCCCTCTTGATCTTCCCACCCCTTACCTTAAAGCCATGTCCTCTTGTATTGAGCGGTGGTGCCCTGGGGAAGAGGCACTGGCTATCCACTCTACCTATTCCTCTTAATATCTTGTACACCTCTATCATATCTCCTCTCATCCTCCTTCTCTACAAAGAGTAAAGCCCTAGCTCCCTTAATCTCTGATCATAATGCATACTTTCTAAACCAGGCAACATCCTGGTAAGTCTCCTCTGTATCCTTTCCAATGCTTCCACATCCTTCCAATAGTGAAGCGACAGTACTCCAAGTGTGGCCTAACCAGAGTTTTATAGAGCTGCATCATTACCTCATGACTCTTAAACTCTATCCCTCGACTTATGAAAGTTAACACCCCATAAACTTTCTTAACTACCCTATCTACCTGTAAGGCAACTTTCAGGGATCTGTGGACACTTACCACCAGATCCCTCTGCTCCTTCACACTACCAAGTATCCTGCCATTTACTTTATACTCTGCCTTGAAGTTTGTCCTTCCAAAGTGTACCACCTCACACTTCTCCAGGTTGAACTCCATCTGCCACTTCTCAGCCCACTTCTACATCCTATCAATGTCTCTCTGCAATCTTCGACAATCCTCTACACTATCCACAACACCACCAACCTTTGTGTCATCTGCAAACTTGCCAACCCACCCTTCTACCCCCACATCCAGGCCGTTAATAAAAATCACAAAAAGTAGAGGTCCCAGAACAGATCCTTGTGGGACACCACAAGTCACAACACGCCAGGTCTCCTTATACTCCCACTCACTGCCTCCCGCCTGTCAGCCATTCTTCAATCCATGATATGGGGGGGGGAGGGGAGAGGACGGGATGGGGGAAGGGGAGGGTGAGTGGGGAAGGGGGTAGGAGATGAGGTGGAGTGGGTGAGGTGGGGGGAGAGGGGGAGAGTGGGTGGGGTGAGCAGAGAGGGAGGGGAAGTGACAGAGAGGAGGGTGGGTGGAGTGGGAGTAGTCCTGGGCAAAAAGCTGATTTTCAGTCTGGTTGTCCGTGGAGAAATGTTTCTGTAATTTCTGCCAAATGATAGGAGATTGAACAGGTGATTATTGGGATGAGGTGAGTTCATCATGACGTTGCGAGCCCATGTGTTGTAAATGGCTTCTCTATTTGGTATCTTGTCCCATTGATGTTCTGTGCAGTCTTGATCACTCATTGAAGTGCTTTCTCATCAATCTTGTTCTAGCTAATGTTCTATTCCATCATGCAGTAGGTCAGTATGCTCTCATTGTACATTGGTAAAAGTTTACCAGCAGCTTTTGGGCAGATTTACTCTATTTAAACTCATAAGATAGTATAGGTGCTGCTGAGCCTTCTCTACTGTCAAGGAGGTGTTGGTGGTCCAAGAGAGCTCCTCTGTGATGTTCACTTGCAAGAACTTAAAATCTGGAGACCATTGCCACTGCCTCACCATTTCTGACTAGTGGAGCTTGTTCATACCTTCTTGATTTCCTGAAATCAATAATAATTTCTTTGTTTTTTATGTTGAGTGAAAGGTTATTGCACCTCTTCTCTGTCTGCTGTTTTGTTGTTAGTTCTAATTAATCCGGTCATTGTGGTATTGTCTGCAAATTTGATGATAGGGATGGTGGTCACAGTTTAAAATGAGAGGGTGCCCGTTAAATAGAGATGAGGAAAATTCCTCTGAGAATTGTGCATCTCATTGCTTTTTTCTGATAGAGGAGTCAAGGACGCAAGCCCGTCATTGACTCCATTGCTTTTCTTTGATTGAAGTGTCAAAGAAAGTTGAAGTTTATGAGGACGAGAGTGGAGATGGGCGGGTGTTCGGTGCCATCTGCCTGTGCATTTGACCGGTCTTCCTCTCCCTCTCGCTAGCTGCTGTTGGAGTAAAGTGCAGGAGTCTTGGGATCCAAGTAGTATGGATTGATCAAAGAAGCTGTGGACTCATTTTGGGGGACTTTGGTGTTTATATTGCACGTGTTCCTGGATTCTGGTTACTCGGGTGATCAGTGTGGACTGGGGCGCTTCAGTGAAGAATGCTTTGCTCCTATGGCTTGCAACGGGCCAATGGCACGACGTTGAACTGAACTAAACTGAATACTACTGGATTTCTGGTTTGACGTTTGATATTCTGTGTGTTGTCTGCTTGCTTTTTGCCATCTGCGTAATTTGTTCTTTTTTCATGCATTGGGTGTTTGATATTTACTTGAGCGGATTCCATGGTGTCTCTTTGTTTCGTGGCTGCCTGTGGGAGGACGAGTCTCAGAGCTGTATTCTGTATATGTACTTTGATTATGAATGTACTTTGAATCTTTGGAACTGTTTCCACTTCTCTTTGAGGAAGAAAGCCATCGTTTTTTTCTTTAAAATCAGGGTAGACAGATTCTTGATGAGGAAAGGGGTGAAAGGTTACTGGGAGAAAGCAGGTAGTTAGAGGTGAAGTGATCAGGTATGATTTTATTGGATGGTGGAGCCTACTCCAGCTCCTAATTTGTGTGTTCGTAGTTTTCTCGCTAGTTTGATGATATAATCTCACATCATGTATACGATGTTCTATTGATCTTTACCGACTAGGAGATCAACAGATAAAAAGAAAGACATTAGCTTTATTGTCACATGTACATCGAAACATACCGCAAACTGCATCGTTTCATCAAATCAAATCAGCGAGGGTTATGATGAGGACCATGCAAGCATGGCAACGCTACTGGCGCCAACAACTGCTAACGCTAATCATACGTCTTTAGGAATGTGGGAGGAAACTGCGGTACATGGAAGAAACACTCATAGTCGCAGGGAGGACGTACAAACTCCTTACAGACAGTAGTGAGAATCAAACTCTGACCTTACAGCCAGCACTGTAAAGCATTTTGCTAACCACTATGCTTTTGTGCCTCCTTGGCGATACCACTGCTGGTCAAATATTTTTAAATGTTGAGAGAACACCTGCCTTCACCACTTTCTCAGGCGGTGTTTTCCAAATGATAACCACCCTCCTGGTGATTATTTTTTTCTCACTCTGATCCACTCTAGCTCTTCTCCGGCTGCTCTTTGTTTTAAATGAGAACAGTTATTCTATTATTTGCCCTGTCTGTGGCTCTCAGAATTGAGATATATCCTGGGCTGCTAGGGGAAGGAAGGGAGGGAATTACCACAGCCCTGATTGGTTCCCATTTAGCTTCTTCTGCTCCAAGGAAAACATACCCAATCTATCAAATCTTTTCTTGTAACTGAAATGTTTCTGTCCCAAGCAATATCTTGCTGAATCTCCTCTGCGTCCCCTTCAGTGTAATCACTTCCTTCCTATAGTGGAACTGTACACAATACCCCAGCTGTGGCTTAACCAGCTTTATCAAGTTGTGTCATGACCTCTGTGAAATTGTTGAGGTGCAGAAGGAAGCCAATTGTCTTTTCAAAAAAAATCCACCGTTATTACAATTCTCACTGTTTCGTCCCAAGGTCCTCTCTGGCACCAGAACAAAGCAACTCCACTCTTCTCTAGCCTAGTGACTATTTATACTCCTCCACTTTGGTTGCTTGTGTCCTTTCCAATTTTAAGTGCTCCCCCACTCAGAGTTGTGCCCTTAACCATTTAGGCTTTAAACTCTGAAATTCTTGACTAAAACACCTTCCTTCTCGGGCACCTTTAATTCCAGGCTTTTAATCACCTGTCCTTATGAAGTTTCTTAAGAATTGTAGGAGCTGTACTTTCCCAAGGAAGGGAAGTGCATCCGACTCCTGCCTTATGCCTTGGAATTGGCTCAAATAGTTTAGGATGTTCAAAATTCATAGTAAATTTACTATCAAAGTACGTATATGTCTCCGTATGTCACCCTGAGATTTATTTTCTTGCTGACATTCACAGTAGATACAAAGAGACACAATAGAATCAATGAAAAAGTCAAAGACTGATAAACAACCATTGTGCAAAAAAGGCAAACTATACAAATCCCTGAAATAAATAAATAATAGTATTGAGAACATGAGTTGTAGAGTCTTTGAAATTGAGTCCATAGGTTGTGCTCTCAGTTCAGAGTTGAGGTGAGGGAAGTTACACACACTGGTTCAGAAGCCTGATGTTTGAGGGGAAATAACTATTCCTGAACCTGGTGGTGTGGGACCTAAGGCTCTTGTACCTCCTTCTCGATGGCAGCAGCGAGAAGAGAGCATGGTCTGGACGGTGGGGTCCTTGATGGTGGTGTCATCAAGGATGACTTGATTTTGGATGTCAAGAGTCAATCACTGCAGGATACCAAGTCTCTGTTTACTCTTGTAGCCAGTATTTATGTAGCTGACCTAGTTCAACTTCTATTCAACAGTGACTTAGGGATGTTGAAACATAGAAAATCTACAGCACAATACAGGCCCTTCAGCCCACAATGTTGTGCCGAACATGTACTTCTTTTAGAAATTATCTAGGGTTACCCATAGCCTCCTATTTTTCTAAGCTCCATGTATCTATCCAGGAATCTCTTAAAAGACCCTATTGTATCCGCCTCCGCCACTGTTGCCAGCAGCCTATTCCACGCAATCACCACTCTCTGCGTTTTTAAAAAAAAACTTACCCCGACATCTCCTCTACATCTCATCTACTTCCAAGCACCTTAAAACTGTGCCCGCTCGTGTTAACCATTTCAACCCTGGGAAAAAGCCTCTGACTATTCACATGATCAATGCCTCTCATCATCTTATACACCTCTATCAGGTCACCTCTCATCCTCCACTGCTCCAAGGAGAAAAGACAGAGTTCACTCAACCTATCCTCATAAGGCATGCTCCCCAATCCAGGCAACATCCTTGTAAATCTCCTCTGCACCCTTTCTATAGTTTGCACATCCTTCCTGTAGTGAGGTGACCAGAACTAAGCACTGTACTCCAAGTGGGGTCTGACCAGGATCCTATGTAGCTGTAACATTACCTCTCAGCTCTTAAACTCAATCCCATGGTTGATGAAGGCCAATATACCGTATGCCTTCTTAACCACAGAGTCAACCTGCGCAGCAGCTTTGAGTGTCCTATGGATCACGAAGAGAAGGGGGTCCCAGAACAGATCCCTGAGGCACACTGCTGGTCACCGACTTCCATGCAGAATATGACCGGTCTCCAACCATGCTTTGCCTTCTGTGAGCAAGCCAATTCTGGATCCACAAAGCAAGGTACCCTTGGATCTCATGCCTCCGTACTTTCTCAATAAGCCTTACAGAGGGAACCTTACCAAATGGCTTGCTGAAATCCATATACACTACATCTACTGCTCTACCTTTATCAATGTGATTAGTCACATCCTCAACAAATTCAATCAGGCTCGTAAGGTATAACCTGCCTTTGACAAAGCCATACTGACTATTCCTAATCATATTATGCCTCACCGAATGTTCATAAATCCTGCCTCTCAGGATCTTTTCCATCAATTTACCCCACTGAAGTAAGACTCACTGGTCTATAATTTCCTGGGCTATCTCTACTCCCTTTCTTGAATAAGGGAACAACATCTGCAACCCTCTAATCCTCCGGAACCTCTCCCTCCATTGATTATGCAAAGATCATTGCCAGAGGCTTAGAAATCTCGTTCCTTGCCTCCCACAGTAGCCTGGGGTACATCTCTTCCGTTCCCGATATGCTTTCTAAAAGCTCCAGCAGATCATTTTTCTTAATGTCTGTTTGCTCAAGCTTTTCAATCCGCTGTAAGTCATCTCTACAATTGCCAAGGTCCTTTTCCGTAGTGAATACTGAAGCAAAGTGTTCATTAAGCATCTCTGCTATCTCCTCCAGTTCCATACACACTTCCACTGTCACACTTGATTGGTCCTATTCTCTTACGTCTTGCTCTCTTGCTCTTCATGTACTTGTAGATTGCCTTGGGGTTTTCTTTAATCCTGCTCGCCAAGGCCTTCTCATGGCCCCTTCTGGCTCTCCTAATTTTATTCTTAAGATCCTTCCTGCTAGCCTTATAATCTTCTGGATCTCTATCATTACCTAGTTTTTTTTTTAACCTTTCGCGAGCTTTTCTTTTCTTCTTGACTGGATTTTCAACTGCCTTCGTACACCACAATTCCTGTACCCTACCATCCTTTCCCTGTCTCATTGGAACGCAGCTGTGCAGAACGCCACGCTGATATCCCCTTGATGGTGGGAGATTTGGTGATAGTAGTACCACTAAATATCTAGGACAGGTAGTTTCACACCCTTGCTAGAGGTGACCACAGTTTTGAACTTCGATGGCTCAGTGTGAAATTTTGTCAACACCCTGTGAAATATTTTATCACATTAAAGGCCTTTGTCTAAAAGCTTGTTGTTAAGAATAAGTTAACTGTTGCAAGTATGAGACTTCCTATTCTGGTTACAGGAAACAGGGCAAATCTGAGGAAAGTTTGGACAAAGGATTACTCACCTGAAGCATTTCCACAGGTGCTGTTTTTGCCTGCTATTTCCAGCATTTTCTGGTTTTGTTTAGCGCAAATCTAATTTTTTTTTTACTGGCACAAAAGATTCTGCAGATGCTGGAAATCCAGAGCAACACACACAAAATGCTGGAGGAACTCAGCAGATCAGGCAGCATCAATGGAAGGCAATAAACAGTCAATGTTTTGGGCCAAAACCCTTCATCAGGATTGATTAATTACTGTCCAGTCACTCTACTTGCAATACACTTGCCCTCTTCTGTACATTGACAGTATTTGTTTTTTTTTGTGAATGCTATTGTATTTGTTTTTTGTGGATGCCTTCAAGAAAAGGAATTTCAAGGTTGTGTGATGGTATACATACTTTGAGAATAAATTTACTCTGTACTTTGAATCTTGAATTGTCAACAGTGTGATGAAAGACAGTAGTGTAACAGTTACGTTGGCACTATCACAGTTTGAGATGTTAGAGTTTGGAGCTCAGTTCTGGCATCCTCTGTAAGAAAGTATGTTCTTCCTGTGATTACATGGGTTTCCTCCAGGTGCTCCGATTTCTCCCACAGTTCAGACACACCAGTGAGTAGGTTAACTGGTCATGTAACTTGTCCTGTGATTAGGCTAGGATTAAATAGGTGGGTTGCTGGGCAGTGCAGCTTGTTGGAGTAGAAGGGCCTGTTTGTTGCTGTATCTTTAAATAAAATAAATAAATATCTTTGTCAGTTTTATCAAGCAGCACTTGCTCACCAGTATCCTTCTGATTGTTGTCCAATTTGAGTTCTGTCACTAGCAACACACACAAAGTGCAGGAGGAACTCAGCAGGTCAGTCAGCATCTATGGAGGCGAATAGACGGTTGATATTTCGAGACAAGGTCCTTCATTGGTCCTGTTATTACCCCACATAGGCCCAGGCCTCGTCTCAGCTTTGTTCCAAACATTGACTGAAGAGCTGATTTCCAGAGTTGAGGTGACACTGATTACGCTTGACGCGAAGTCAGCATTTGAGCTAGTGTGGCATCAGGCAGCCCCGGGTGAAATTGATGCTGGTGAGTATCAAGGCAAAACACTCCTATTTGGTACTTCACACAACGAACGATGGTTGTGGCTGTATGTCTATCACCTCTGCCCCAGGATACCTCTGTTAAAGTTCATGAGGGCAGTATCCTGAGCCTGAAAAATTCCTGTGCTCTCGCTGGATTTGAAGACAGAACTGACTCCCAACAGTGCTCCCTATGGAGCACTTCCATTGCCTTTGGCAGTGCAGCTTAGTGCTGTTGTTTTAAGAGCAGTTAGAGATGGTACTAAACTGTGCCCTTGCTGGTGATGCCTGGCTCCAAAAAAACAATAAAATTGTGTGTGTGCACTCTGGAGCAATTGGTTTCAAATCTCTGTGTGGGAGGTGGGGATTATGCATTTATTCAAACATTTCTTGAGAAATGAATAGCTATTTATAAAGTACTGTTCTTACTCAGAATTGGAAATAATGTATTTTTTTTCAAAAAATATATATATTTGATGGCCTTTGGAGTCCCAGCTTGAAAGTCATAGCTGCAGAGCAGTTAGGTTTCTGTAATAGGCCGAAGCATGCATTTGGAGATTGCCTTTTCTATACCCCAAAGCCATTTAGATGCAATGTTTGTAAAGAATCAGGTTTATTATCACAGACATATGCCATGAAATCTGTTGTTTTCCGGAAGCAGTACAGTCAATACATAAAAATTACTATAAGTTATAATAGGAAATACAAAAATGTGAATAGTGTCACAAAAAACAGGCCGCCGGGGTAGCAGGATGTTAATACAGCTCACAGTGTCAGAATTGGAGGTTCAATTCCAGTGTCCTCTGTAAGGAGTTTGTGCGTTACTTCCTGTGTGTATGTGGGTTTCCTCAGGGTACTCTGGCTCCCTCCCACAGTTCAAAGACTTACCGGTTAGTAGGTTCATCGGTCATTGTAAATTTTCCCTTGATTAGGCTAGGGTTAAATCAGTGAGTTACTGGGTGACACGGCTTGAAAGGCCTGTTCCGCACTGCATCTCTAAATAACTGAATCGAAAGAGAGGAACTAGTGAGGTAGTCTTCATGGGTTCATTGGGTTCATGATCCATCCAGAAATCCTATAACAGGTAGGTCAAATCCATTTCTAAAGTGTTGAGTCTGTGTCTTCAGACTCCTGTACCACCTCCTTGGTGGTAGTAATGGGAAGAGGGCATATCCTGGGAGTTGGGGGTCCTTAATGATGGATGCTGCTTGTTTGAGGCATTGCCTTTTTGAAGATGTCTTCGATGAAGGGGAGAAAGTTGTTCCACAGTGGAAAAGAACAGCCTGTCGTACAGTTACTTGGCTCCCTTGCCTGTTTTCTCGTGGGATTTAAAGGGAATGGTCTGAATAATCTTTTGTGTGCCTGCAAACGGTCCACTCAGCACCAGACTGACCATTCCCAACTTTATCCCAAGGCAGAGGAAGTGAGTCTAATATTAGAACAATTCAGCCTTTTGATAAATGTGAGACCTGTTTTAGTCAGGAAGAGAGACACATTGGACACTGGTGGCAACACATTGCTTCTGCTTTAAGAGGAGAATATGGAGGCTGGAGGTCAAAGACGACTTGTTCTTTGTTTGGAAGACTGGGTGGGTGGTAGGAATAGAGTCAGTTGTATTCTGTTTTGTCGTTTTCTGTGTTGTTCTGCTGAACATGGTGGGCATGCTGTGTTGGCATTGCAATGTGCGGCAACACTTGCGGGCTGCCTTCGACACAACCTTGGGTGTGCTGGTTGTTTACACACAGTGCATTTCACTGTATGTTTTGATGTACATGTTATAATTAAATCTGATTCTGAATCTGAGGAAAGTTAGAGTGGATCAGAGGGGAAAAATATGAATTTTCTGTTTGTTTTTGTCTAATTTTCCCTTTAGTGTAGTAAAGATCTCTCTGTGCAAATATTTTCCAAATCCAATGACCACTGGAGCCTAAATGCCAAACTAGACAGCTGAAATGCACGATTTCAGAACTCTTAAATGGAGATTTTTAAGCTCCATCCCAAGTGGTTAGTGCAATGCTTTATGGCACTGGTGATCTTGATCAGGGTTCAGTTCCCGCCAGTCTCTGTAAAGAGTTTGTGCATTCGCCCTGTACCTGCTTGGGTTTCCTCTGGGTGCTCTGGATTTTTCCCACGTTCCAAATGTGTATCAGTTAGTATTAGATAGCTGTGGGTTTGCCACGTTAGTGCCAGAAGCATGGCACTTGTGGGCTTCCCCTACCACATCCTTGGACTGTGTTAGTTATTAACACAAAATGACTCATTTCACTGAATGATTTGATGAATGTGTGTTAAATCTTTCTGGCTCCTTCTCCCTTCCTTTCCAGTCCCGATGAAGGGTCTCATCCTGAAACGTCGACTATTTATTCACTTCCATAGATGCTGCCTGACTTGCTGAGTTCCTCCAGCATTTTGTATGTGTTGCTTTAAATCTTTATTTAATGTCTGTGTCAGCCTGTGGCTTAGTTCTGTCTCATTTCTTCCACTCCTATCCTGAACTTTATTTCTCCCAGCACCCTTCTCCCCCACCCCCACCCCATCACCATTGTGGCCACTAATTGGCAAAGAAGAAGAATTGAAAAGTTGAGTAGATGGTGTGTGTGTGTGTGTGTGTGTGTGTGTGTGTGTGTGTGTGTGTGTGTGTGTATGCACGAACGCACACACAGTATTTGATATTCAAACGTAGAACAGTACAGGTCCTTCAGACCATGATCTGTGCCAACCTTTTAACATACTCTAAGATCGATCTAACCCATCCCTCCCATACAGCTGCCCATTTTTCTTTCGCCCATATGCCTGTCTAAGAGTCTCTTAATGTCCCTAATGTATCTATCTCTATCACCAGATCTGGCAGCACATTCCATGCATCCACCACCTCTGTGTATTTAAAAAAAACAACATAACTTTTGGCATCAAGGGAGAGGAATGAAGATGAAGTTGGCTCTTTATTCCTGTCCATAGATGCTGCCTGACTTGCTTAGTTCATCCAGCATTTTGTGCATGTTCCTCTGGATTTGCAGAATGTCTTGTGTTTCTGGCATCCACATTTCCTGTGTCGTGCATCATGCTTCAAGCATTTCAGTACAATATAATGATGGTTTTGTGAAATACTTATATCAGTTCCATTAGAACAGAAAACTCTTAGCACTAAGGAGAAATGAGTTACCTGCAGAGTAGTTTTTCTTCCATTGTATAACAGGAGGCTGGTGGCTTTACATTCAAGTTCAAAGTAAATTTATTATCAAAGTGCATGTATGTCACTGTATATAAATGAATCCCAGGGTTGCACATGTTCTTTGATAAATTTAGTTTGATCTTCGAAGTTCAAGTTTATTGTCATTCAACCATACACGTGTATACAGCTAAACAAAACAGCATTCATCAAAGGCCAAGGTACAAAACACAGTACCTTTATCATGTAAAGCACATAAGATAATATTAACAGGTTTTAAAAAATATTCTGTTGACATAAAGTTCATATACGACCTATAGTTAAATATACAACAGTATAATGCTACTGACACTGTCATAATTAACGTGTACTGGGTGGTAGTGAGGTGTTGAGAAGTCCCACAGCCTGGGGGAAGAAGCTATTACTCAGTCTCACAGTCCTTGTTCTTACACTGTGGTACCTTCTGCCTGACGTCAGGCGGTCAAGCTGATTGTGGGAGGGATGGAGAGATCCTTGACAATGCTGAACGCTCTGTTAATGCTGTACTCACAGTCTTTGTTCTTACACTGTGATACCTTCTGCCTGACGTCAGGCGGTCAAACCAATTGTGGACGGATGGAGAGATCTTTGACAATGCTGAGCGCTCTGAGAATGCTGTACTTCTGGTGTATGTTCTGGATTTGGGGGTGGAGGGGAGGGTGGTAAAAGAGACCCTAGTGATTCTCGTTACTTTAATGGGAGCAGTTTGAACTGACCTGAGAACGCCTTTGGATAGAGCTTCTCTTGGGGGCTCTCGGCCCAAAATGTACTCTTTTTTTCAATAGGTGCTGCCTGGCCTGCTGAGTTCCTCCAGCATCGTGTGAGTTTCTATTAGTGGCCTGATGTTTATCTTGTTAGAAACTGCCTTAAAATGTTTAGGCTAAAGCATTTTCTTCTCTGAATGCTGGACAGCTGGGCTTTTATTTCACAACCCTTCTCTACACATAGCTGTTGAGGTGTGCTTCCATCGGAACCCTTTGATCTTTCTATTGCTTTTCAATAAACTGTGTCAGATTTTCCCCAGGGGTCCGTAACCTGTTTAGAGTACAGTTTCTTATTGTCTGTTTTATTTAAGGTACATCAATTGAAATGCTGATACTGACACTCCAGGGGAAACTTGAGCTTTCAGTGTGTGATCTTCCTCCTCTTTTACTATGCAAATATCTCCTGATCTCTGAGGATCATTGGAATTTTTCCCCGTATTTCCACCTGTCATCCACCAGCCCCTCTCGAGTTCCTTCTGCTGATCGTGGTTAATTGGGCCATTGGTTAATCGGGCCTGCTGTTTATTTGGGACAGCCCTTAAAGGACAAAAACTAATTGAGAAGATAGCAAGGATTCCTTTCACTTATTGTGAACACTATGCTGATTAACTGTTGCTGAACAGTTTCGAACTAGGGTCAGTCACCTGCACTTGTGTGGCTGTTAGATACTACACTCTGCTTAGAGCAGTTTTTAAATAGTGTCAGTTGTGTATGCTTGTTATGTTAGCCGTTTGGGCCGACAGATGCTGATCATAAAACTGATATTTTTGATCATTTTATTTTTTTATTTTGACTTCAGAGAGTTCTAGACCCTTGCCAAAATGGCACAAAAAGATTTGACGTTGGTCAAAAAATTACCCCAAGGTACCTTAGTTTACAGTCCATCAAAAGAACATGGCAACATACACTGGATGAATTCTTCTGTTGATAACTATTAGGAACCAATACACACTTTTAGATAGATATTCTTTATTAATCCTGAGGGAAATTTGCTTTCGTTATAGTACTGTAGTAGAATGGGTCGTGTTCCAATTTGTTTTGTATTTCATTTAAATACATAATTTGTTACTCAGTTAAACAATAGTCTTTTTTTATATCTTTTTAACTTGGCTTAGTTGGACAAAATGTATGGCCCTGATGTGTCCCAATCAGCTGGAATCTATATACACGCACACACCTAGATAAATGGACAGTATAATATAAAATATATAAAATAAGCAGCACAATAAGGGAGTAAAAATAGTGACGTAGTGTTCATTGTCCATTCAGAAATCCTGTCATATACCTGTGACCTGTGAATGCTTGTCTCACTCCTCTCTCTCTCGCCTCTTTATATTGACTACCTTCCTTTTATACTCTCAGTCCTATTACATAGTCTCGGCCCGAAATGTCAACCATCTTTTTGCCTCTACAGACATGGATTTTAACCCGTTGATTGCTGGCAGCAAAGATGTTTGCCGATAAAAAGATTTCTGTTGTGAGCTTTAGTCCAGAATGCAAATGTCAGCACCTTCTCCCATTGCAGGGAATATTAATTGAACACCAAAAATCTTGCAGATTCTGGAAATAGGAATTGGACCAAAAAATGCAAGAGACTTGCTAGATCTGTCAGCAGCTGTGGAGGGAGAATTTCAGGACAGTGACCTTTCATAAGGATCATTAGAATATAAATGTTGTGCCGATCTTCTACTCTAAAACCAATTTAGCCCTTCCCTCACACATAGACACATAAATGCTGGAAAAGTGGAGGGCTAAGAGTCACTTCAGTGTCCCTATTGTATCTGCCTCTACCATGCACCTGCCATTCTCTGTGTTTAAAATACCTACCGCTGCCATCCCCCTATACAGTATCTTCACTTAGAGGGTGGGAGGGTGTGGAGTGAGCTGCCAGTGGAAGTGATAGATGCGGGTTCAATTTCAGCATTTAAGAGAGTTTTGGATAGGGATTCATGGATGGGAGGGGTATGGTCTGGGTGCCAGTTGACAGGACTAGGTAAAATAACAATTCTGCATGGACTAGATGGACCGATGGGCCTGTTTCTGTGCTGTAGTGTTCCATGACTATATGCCAGTGTTGTTACTGCACTGGAATAACATAATAGGAGAGCTGTTAGTTCTAGAACAAGGTCTTCAGTAGCACAGCTGAGATGTTACCTGAGCCCAAACCTGTGCTGTACCCAGTGCAGTCAGTCATGGAGTGAATTGGAGTGCTATTGATTGGTTTACATGTATCAAGATACAGTGAAAAACTCATCTTGACTAGTTTATATCGGTTAAATCATTACACTGTACATTGAACTAGAATAGGGTAAAGCAAACAGTAATGCAGAATAAAGTGTAAAGAATAGCAGAAGAGTGCAGTGCAGGTAAATGATAAAGTGCAAGATCATAATGAAGTAAAGTTTGAGGTCAGGAGTCCACCTTATCATTCAGGAAGTCTGTTCACGAGTCTGATTACAGTGTGCTCGAGGCTGTTCTTGAGCCTGGAGGTACGTGCTTTCAGGTTTTTGTACCTTCTGCGCAATGGAAGAAGGAAGAAGAGAGAACGTCCAGGATGGGTGAAAACAGTACAACATTACTGGCTCTTCATACATAATGAGACCTGGCGGGTGGCAGAGAGTTCAGCCATCTCATGGCCTGCGGAAGAAGCTGATTCCCATCTTAACAGTTGTTGTCCTAAGGCTGAGGTATCTCCTGCCTGATGGTAAGAGGTTGTTGGGTGGATGGTGCGGGGTGGGTTTCATTGACAATGCCAAGGGCCCTGCCGATACAGTGCTCCTGATAAGTATCCCGATTGCGCAGAGAGACCCCGATAATCCTCTCAGCAGTGCTTACGATTCTTTGTAGAGTCTTGCAGTGAGATGCCTTGCAATTCCTATTCCAGACAGTGATGCAGCTGGTCAGGACACTGTCAGTGATGCTCTTGTAATAAATCAGATTCTGATTCTCTCCTGCCTGTGGAAGTTGGTAATGGACCAAAAAAAGAAATCTTCAAACTGGCCTCTCCTCATACACAACCCGACCTTTCTGAGCTACTTAAAACCTGTCTACCTCTCAATTACCACACCTCTGATGGAAGGGCATAGGCTTGAAACATTAACTCTTGGATTCTCTCTTCATATATGTTGCTTTCCATGTTTTTTTATTTCCAGCATGTTTCTGTTTTTTTTATTTCTCTGCCCTTGGTGATAAGACGTTGTGTTGGTTTGATGAATAACAATCTCTGACCTTGCAGACTCAGGAGGAGATCAATTCTAGATAATGATTCACTTTCTCATAAATGAGCACTGCTGCTCTCCAGGCCAGTGCTTGAGTTTTCACATGACCACCACTGTCTCCTCTTGCTTACGTCATCTTCTCTGCAGTCTTTAATACCTCCTGCTCTTCCGCTTTATCACAGACCTTTCCCCTTGTTTTCTCCTTCCTCTTCTTTGTGTTGTTTCTTCAAATATTTTATTTAGAGATACAGCACAGTAACAGGCCCTTGCAGTCCAATGAGCCTGTGCCACCCAATTACACCCATGTAACCCATTAACCTACTAACCTGTACATCTTTGGAATGTGGGAGGAAACGAGAGGAAACCCAGTGAAGTTAAAGATTAGCTTTATTTGTCACATGTACATACCTTGAAGCATACAGTGAAACATTCGTGGGGAGAATGCACGGAGAGTGGCAGAATTGAACCCAATGCTGTAATAGCATTCACGCTAAGCTACTGTGTGCTTAAAAGGTCATGGAATGGATTTTACCTCGACACATGCTACTGATTTCCAAAATCAGTAGTACTTAACTTGTGTAATTTCAACATTTAAAAAGATTAGAGTTGGAGGAAAGGAGGACCAACTGCTTCTGACCAGGCTCATTACCGACCAGACTTCTACACTCAAGATGGGAGAAATTACTGCAGGTGCTAGAAATCTGAAGAAAAATCACTGAAGGTACTCAAAAAGTCAGACCAAGTTTGCAGGAAGTGAAACTTTTCATCAAACGAATTTTTAACAGAAGAATTGAAAATGTTAAACACTAGGTTTTGCAGATGCTGGAAATCTTGAGCAACAAACAATGCTTGAGGAACTCAACAGGTCGGGCGGCATTCTTTGGGGGGGCAATAAACAGATGATATCTCAGGACTGGAAAGGAAGGCAGAATAAGAAGGTGAAGGGGAGGAGAAGGAGTGCAGGCTGGCAGGTGATGGGTGAGACCGGGTGAGAGGGAAGGTGGGTGGGTGGTGGAGGGGAGGAATGAAGTAACCTTATTAACCTGATGTGTTAACTGAATTTTCCCTACACAGGTGCCATGTGACCTGCTAAGTATTTTGAACATTTTGTTTGTATTTCATACAAGGTCATAGTTTTAAAAGAAGTGAAGGCTGTAATTCTACGACCTAGACCTTTGGGTTATGGTTTTACTGGATGTGACAGCTGATCAGAAGCATTGTGTATTGGCTCATGGCAGTGGGTGGCCCAGCTGCTGAGCAGCAAACGCAGTGGAAGGGAGGCCACTGCTGAGGCGTGGTGCTTGCCATCGAGGTGGCGAACCAATGGAGTGGGCTGGGCAAGGCAGCCTGCACAATGGAGACGGCAGTGCTGATGGCCTGCTGGAAATGGAATGATACCTGTGAGGAGGCCTGTGCTGAGGAGGTCCAGGCATTCTATGAGTGTGCAGTCTGAACCGAGAGCAAAAGCAAATGCGGAATGTGTCACACAGCTGGGCTTTTTGACACCTACACAAGCCACAAAGTGGATGCAGAGATTTCTGAACAAAATATAATACATGTCACATAGCATCCGCAAGGACATTATGACCTTGTCTTTTTGGCAGACTTGCACCCAAAGCTACATGAACATAGTTACTTTTCCTTTGAATTAGATGATGAACAAGCTGATAGTTAAAAACCGCTGAGAGGATCACCAAGGTCTCCCCCCCCCACCCCCGCACCATTTGTGACATTTACCAGGAGGGTTGTAGACAAAGAGCCTGAAATATTGTTGAGGATCTCTACTACCCATCCCACAATCTCTCTGACCCACTACCGCCAGGAAGGAGGTACAGGAACATCAGGACTAGGACTGTCAGACTGGGTAACAGCTTCTTCCCCCAGGGTGTGAGACTAGGACAGCAAGTTGTTTACTGTTTATTATTTACTGTTCACCTATGCTGCTCACTACAAGCATTATTAATTATATTTATTAACTTATTTGTGGTAATATTTTGTTTTGTGTGCTATGTGTGACATACTGTATGTATTGAGGGTGCATCATGATCTGGAGGAACATTGTTTTGTATATAGGTACAGACAGATGACAATGAACTTGAACTTGGTTTGTTGGATATCTAATGTACAAATATTCAAGAGAATGTCTTGTTGGATAGAAGGTGAATTTATTGTGAAATACAGGTTAAATTATTTCAAAGAAAGAATCCTTGTGCATAGTCCATCTGATGTCCTTTGTCATTCACCTCTCTTCTGCTTTGTATTCTTAGGGGAAAAGACACAAAAGATGAGATCAGCACAGTACCCAACCCCAGCAGAATTGGACGCGTATGCTAAGAAAGTTGCCAACAACCCACTGACTATAAAAATCTTCCCAAACAGCGTCAAAGTACCGCAGAGGAAACACCTCCGCCGTACGGTAAATGGTCTAGACACTTCGGGCCAGCGGTTCAGCCCTTATCCCCCTCAAGCTGGTTCTAACCGTGGTCTGCTCGCAATAGTCAAGCTACCAGCAAAAAGGATCGTGAAGGACTTTGACGGAACCCGTGCGAGGCTGCTGCCGGACATCGCCATGAATCCTCCGTCGGCACCCTACGCTGCACCTAGCACTTTAACCCACCCGCAGAATGCGCTGCTGCAGCCTGGTTTACACGGATACCGGAAGGTGCGTCAGGACGGGGACGCTCCCCCCAATGTCACGGTGTCTACCTCAACCATTCCGCTCTCCATGGCCGCGAGCCTGCAGCAGAACAGGCCCTCTGACCTGAACAGTGTCGTACACCAGATATACCAGATGTGCCAGGCCAGCGCAGGCCTCACCACTACCTCGGTCTGTGAGGGCCAGATCGCCAACCCCAGCCCCATCAGCCGAAACGTCCTGATCCATGCCAGCACCCGGGTGTCCGGCCATGCCCTGTCGGCCCACCTGCCCCCCTGCATCGTAAATCCAGGTGACCCCGCCGTTGCCATGACATCTGTCGCCCCCAGTGGCATCGCAGTGGGCAGTGTGGGTCGGATGCAAGCCGCCTACCAGAGTGACATAGATTCTGCCACTTGGCACCAGCACCAGCTGGCACAGTTACAGCACGCGGGCAGGGACGCTGCAGGGGTAGGGCACCCCGCTAAGCTCCAGAGGGACGTTGCCGGACCTGGCTTCACCACCAAGACACTCGGCTACCCTGTGGAGCTGTGCCCGGGCCAGCCTTACAATCTGAAGGTTTCCGGGGATAAGCTGTCTCCATCACCTCCGGTCAACGGGGCGCCGGGGTCTCTGCCCTTCCCCAACGGGCAGTACTTTCAGCCGATGTGGAACAACATCCTTCCGACGCCCAACAGTGACAGCTCAGGGTCCCAGGACCTCGGGATGGCATTTCACGGAGGAGCCTCGGGGCCGGCGGACTGCCTGGCAGCGACTCACTTCCGGGCCGGAGCTGGTTCCTCCGGCCAGACGAATGTCCTGCAGACTGCGGAGTACCTGGGAGCAGAATACCAGAACTCCTGCTTCAGAGACCAGACTATGGGGATGCTGGGCAAGATGCACAGGCTACCCATCAGTCGAGGCCCAGAACCAAACGTTAACCAGAGTAGTCATATTCACCATCCCGTGTACAGATGAGATGGTGCCCTCTGAATCTGGCGCTCGAGTAGTCTTAACATCAGTTTTGGATAATATTCTTTTGCGTTGTTGCTGTTTGATTGCCAAACTTGTCAGTGATTTCCATTTTTGTTTTTAGGGACAAATTATTGCAAACATCTTATTTTCGTGGGAAGGTATTTATCAAAATTGAAGTCTGCAGATCTCACCACCACCTTGATGCACAGATTAGAAACCAGTTTCAGTGACAGATTTTGAGGGGGAGGGGACCAAAATGCAAAACAGATGCACTCTTGCAATGATGTCTTTATGCCAGCACCTTGATTTGAAAAGCTGATTTGGAATTACCTGGTACGTGTGCACCGATCCCTTAGTGGAGTTATGGGCTTCAGTTCCTGCGTATAAGCACAAGCGATTCTGCAGATGCTGGAAATCCAGAGCTACACACACACAAAATGCTGCAGGAACTCACTCATCAGGTCAGGCAGCATCTATGGAAATGAATAAACAATTGACGTTTCAGGCTGAGACCTTTCATTAGGACTGGAAAGGAAGGGTGAAGATTTTTGAAGGTATAAGGGTGTCCCCGTGAACAGTTCCCACTGGCCTGCTTGTCATCATGCAGTGATCCAGCGGATATGCGTGCGTGCTGTGGGTGTGTGGCTGGCAGGCTCTGGACAATCTGTGTTCTTCAGGATTGCACCCCCCCCCCCACCGACCTCTTGTGCCTCGTGCACCGCAGGTTTGCTGCAGCCATTATAATCTGAACTGCAGAGCTCTGTTTAACTCTGATGAATGATCCAATTGCAAAGCTCTCACCATGAGGGAAAATTTTCACTGTGAAATTTATGGGCCAAGAAGTGACAGATTGCAAACTCACTTAAATCTGCAGCGCTGCATTTATTTTCTCTCCGCAGATCAAAATAACGCTATATTTGTAAAACAGGAGGGGCACTCCCTGCAGGTAATAGTACAGTCTGACTATTATGATAATTTATTTAAAGCCCTTTTGCTTTTTTTTTTGCTCCTCTGGGTCTCTGCATTTCGATTGCTTTAGTGGAGAGAGCCAGAAGACAGATAAAAGAGATTAGGCAAGAGAGGTTGTGTGAGCTCCCAGTGAGAGGCCGTTATGTGGAGTCAGAAGTTTCACAGCACAGGAGGGGACGTACTGCACATCTTGTCCTCACCCGCCTCTTGTGGTACCATTCTGCCTATTTTATTTCAATAATTCCACCCCCCCCCCCACTTCCCATTCCACATTCCGGCTCCCCTCTCTTCTTCTCATCTCTCTCTGATGTCCCTTCTCCTTCCCTTTCTCCCATGGTCCACTGTCCTCTCCTATCAGATTCCTATCCTGAGGAAGGGTCTTGGCCCGAAATTTCGACGGCTTATTCCCCTCCATAGATGCAGCCTGACCTGCTGAGTTGCTCCAGCATTTTGTATGTGTTGCTCTGGAAATTGGGCAAAATCTCAGAAATGTTACAAAAAGGTCATCAATGTGAAGTGTAAAGCATGACGCTGCAGATGGTGGCTGATGGTTTTACTTTACATGTTCTGTATCTGCACAATATTTTAGTGATGGATCAGACCTAATCTTGGTTGTACTGTTAAAACACCCCAGTTACACTGTCTTGCACTATTAGAATTCCAGCTCTGGTTGCTCCATAGTGACACCTGCTGGTGAGAACCTCAAAGTACATTTATTAGCATATACTACTTTGAGATTCATTTTCTTGCAGGTATTTACAGGAAAAGGAGAAAAAGAAAGAAATATAATAGAAGAACCTGGCCTTTGACTGTTTTAGACTTAACTGCAAAGCCCAAAATGCAGTTGTCAAATGCTACTTGCTGTCTGGTTCAAGTGCAGGAGAAAGACCACAGGTTACCACTGCCTTCAAACATCCAACACAAACTTATTTCAGCAAAAGGAGGGAAAAATTTGAGGAAAGAATTTTTAAATTTTCCAACTACAAGGTATGGTGTCAACTGCAGAAACAACATACTATTTTTTTTCCATCATTTTCTATCCCTTCCTAAAACTTAATGGGTCAGTAGATTATATATTATGGTGTTGTTAAACACCTGTGCACAGGGTGGTTCTCTTAAATCTCATGCCCTCATAATCCTTCCCATCACTTGCTGTTCATTAATGTAAAGAGGAAAAATTTCGACAACAAGTGGATTTAATCACAGTCATGTTTGGCAGCAAGAGCAGTAAATGTGTTTTATTTTACTTTTCCATACACTGGCTGAATATTGCTATACTACTGTAACTTTAAAAAAAAAACTGTGTAATGATTCTGTAAGAATGTTGCCTGTTTCGTGAGGGTCCGAGTGTCAGTTGCGTATGAGTGCTGTCATTGACATCTGCGAGTCATCAGTTTCCCTTAAAGCTCATCGAAAAGCCTTAAGTCTTCGCTCTCCCTGGTCCTCTTAAAATGAACACGGTTTGAAGGTGGAAAGTCAGCATTGTTTTCAGCATGCAGCTGCTGTTGGATAACAATCACGCTCAAGAAACAGGAAAATAAGACAGAGTATTTTTTTTATTCTGTGTAGTTCAGGGCTGTAACCAGTTCAAACATCCCCTCTCCTGAATCTCCAAGGCTTTAAAACTTTACTGAGGGTGACTAGATATGTGATAAATGTATTTGTGATCGGAATATGTTAATTGGGTTAAGGTTATTGCATCAGAGTTGCTGCACAAACATTTATTGAATGTGGTGCCTATATAAAGAAGCATCTGATGATATTTGTAGGTATTGACTGATCGGCAACTGTACAACATAATCCTGTTGTTCTTCCTGGTTGTCTATTCTGCCTCGTCTTCCTTTATCAGCTCCCCCCTCCTCAGTAAATCTAATATTGATCTTCTGGCTGTCTCCCCTCTTCCCCATCCCTGTGGGAGTAACAAACAAACTGTTCCCTATTCCAACCTGAAATTAATTTTATTAAACTCCCACCATGCTTCTTGCTATACTTGCTAGGAATTGGCTTTCTATTAAAAAGAAGCTTTATAGGGTCCACATTCTTGTGTCTGCATTTGGAATGAAACCAGACAGGGCTCCTTATTTAAAAATTCTCTAATGATACTATAATTATTCACCCACAATGTCCACTGACTGCAAAAATCATGACCAAAGTCATTGGCCTTGCATAGTAATTTGAACAGTATATCCCTTTTCACAGACCCAGTGCAAAACAGTTACACCAACTTCTTTTATAAGTTGGGGAACTTTTTCTGTTTTTAAAGATTTTCTGATCATTTGAAACAGAGATTTCACTTATAACAACTAGATTTCACTAAGTTGTGACTTACATTTTGCTACTCAAGAACAATGACTGGCTATGCCTTCCCATTTTTGACCGTGGGTAAGAAGTGAACTACTAGTGTGTACCAGTCTTGGTGGCATTAGGCTGGCAAGCTGAGTAAAGGACTGATCAGGTACTCTTTCCTGAGCTAAATAAGCAGGGTTGAAGACCTTGTGTCTGTATTAAAATAACTCTGTGACTAGAAAACATCAGTACTCTTTTGACAAATTATCTGTGTAATACTCACTGGGGAGGCCTTAAAGGGAGTGCCTCATTGCATCCCAAGCAAGAGTTATTCTTCACAGCTGGCACCTTGCTTATGTTTATTGTTATATCTCATTGAGTAGCACAGATAGCTATAGTAATGACTCCTGTGGTTAAATGTATGGCTGTGCTGTAGAAATCAGAATTATTCCAGGCTTAAGTGTCTTTAGTGTCACAGCAATTCCCTTGACCCAATAAAGCAGTTACGTTAAAAAATTAGAATTATTTTTGACTGGGGATATTCAAAATTAGCCTGGTTCAGTCGCTGGTCTGTGGTGAAATGAATCTCATGAGGCATACTGAGAAGATGAGCCTTCACAAATCACCGACTCCCACTTTGCCTATCCAAGATGCCATATTCAAGAACAACTTTGCCTTCCCACCCCAGTTTTAATTTCACTGTTTGACTTTGAATATTTCAACAATTCCTTG